>NC_137604.1:29103392-29365892 GCF_963280865.1 Gymnoscopelus braueri | reverse complement strand
TTTTCATCAGCTCATCTGTTGATTGGGCCGATCTGAAATAACTGAATTCACACTGAAGTCTCCGTCACGGATTCATAGGGTTTTGTCCCATTATTCAGGAATGCAGAAAATAATGAATTTCAATGAATAATGTATTGGTCCCAATATCACCAGTAGTAATCAGATTTTTTGAAGATTATTTTTAATGAAGCAATTCTTTTATGGCAATATGGCAACAGTGGGATAATGAAATCAAGGTTTAAGCCGTTTCTTTTTTACTTGGAAACCTGTATCCCGTTTCTTGAGATCAAGTGGGCGTTTCGCGAGACCTTTTTGATGATTGGTTCGAATGGTTGAAGGACAGCCTTCATTTCCCATTGCCGCTATCCGCGCTCTAAATCTCTGACGCCGTAAGCAAGCTATTCTGGCCACAGTGCTCCTCAGAGCGGACACAGTTGGCTTTCTCTGGCCGGTGCTTGTAGATCTACGATTTTCGGCTTAAAGCGGCAATAGTGCCCGGGGGCGCAAAAAAACACCTTCCGCAGGGCGGACAGGACAGACATACAGGACTTCCGCAGCTTGTTTCTAAACAAACTATAAATTTTAGCAGATAAATAGATCAGATTAACAAACTGCTTCACATGAACAATGTTGGTATAATTAAGATATTCGATATGGGACATTATATACACAGATTTACATCGTAAAGCGTCGGAAAGGGTGCATGTATTAAATTACAACCTGGTGCTGGTATCCCAGATACAATGACATTACTTATGTCATTTGTTCTAGTTTTCTCTTCTTTTTTTAAAATACATTTACTGTTCAGCTGTGGAAGTGATGGTATTGTTCTTACAGCCTCCTCAACTGTGTGCCGTGTGTGGACAAAAAGAAAATGCACTATGGCATGGTCCTGTATATTTTACAATCGCACCTCCTTTGGACAGTATGATGTTTATATCCATAACCAAAGTTATACAGTCATAACCCTTTCACACTACACCAGGTGTGGCTGTGGTTTAGGGCCATGCCAACTGCCCAACAGGAGTACAACCTGGGTTCAGAGTCGGACCAAACCCTGAACTCCTACCGCTGTCAGCTAGTGACAGAAAAGCCCCTTCCCCCACCCACTGACAACAACATCACCATCTGCAATACTTGGGCATGCTCTCCATACACCTCTCACCAACAGGACTAGAAAAATTACCACCGCTACAACCTGATTTCTCAGCCATAATGTTACATGTGCATTCTGTATTAACAAATATTTTAAATATGAAAATATTTTGGAAACATCAAATAAAATAAAAACTACACGACTGAACAACCATAACTCTGACCATACTTGATCTGTACATCCACACTGCATCCACAGCGTTCTGTGTTGAGATGATCTAGAGAAGATTGACAGGTTACAGCACCCTTGTAACCATAATCATTCAGTGAAGAACTGACAAAAAACAACGTGCTTTTTATTTTCTAATTCATTCTTCCTATATTCAAATGTACGAGAGGGTGGGTGGACCGATGGTGGACATCATAAACGTAGCGTCTGGATTTGTGAGGCACACCAAATGTTACACTAAGCTGGGGTGTACAATGTGGCCCCCGGTGTGACTATTCTCATACCAGACCGCTTTAAAACTGAGGTCTGGATTGACTGTCAAGCCAGCCTGCACTTTGGAAATCAAAGTCAAGCCAGACATCATGTAATTTCCTTCTGCGAGTACACATACGTGCGTTATTATGGTAACTGTGGCATTTCAGAATAAAAGCTAATAAAAAAAAACTTTAAAATATATTATACACTAAGACAAGATTTTCCACTGAGACATTTATTAAAAGGAAATGGCAATTTTACAGTGACTAAATTCCTTTTCTGACACATGATAGTAGACCACCGCAGAGTATCACTCTCATATACTATCGGGACCTTCCAATGTGGAATTTTAAAATGAAAGATCTTGTAAATGTTATGAGCTGCGATCCCTCTAAATTCAGATTTGAATTAAAAGGAAAGTGCCTGTTTTCATAGACCAATTTCACTTCAGAATGATAGCAGATCACCTCAGCGTGTCACTCCAACCGTAATCAAGGTATTCTGATATGGAATTTCATAATTAAAGCCTTCTAAAATGACATAATATGAGCTACGATACCCTCATAGTTCAGACATAATCAAAACTGTATTTTTAGCTCTGTTATATAAATGTGTTTATTTGGAAAGTTCACATTTTCACCTGAGTGAGGTTTACAGAAGGAGAGAGGAGGGGCAGCGGTGTCATAAATATTTTTGACAGAATCCTTTATGTAAGCCTTTCACACTGCTGACTCCTGTTCTGAGTTTGCACTAGTTTGTTACCCTGCCTGCAGCATTGTGTGGTAGGGTATTGGACCTGTCTGTCTGCCTGCCTGTGAATAATAACACCAGAACGGATGGGAGGGTTTTCATAAAACTTGGTAAGAATGATCAGTTGAAAGAGATGATTAACTTTTGGATAGAAAGTCAAAGGTCAACGTCACAATCAGGGTCAAGGTAAAAATTATATTAATTGAAATGTAATGGAAATTTGGATTCAGGGACTATGATATTAGTTATATAAGTGCGTATGTGCATGTATGTATGTTGGCTGCTAATCTCACATACTATAATTAGACTGATCAGCAGCATATTTCTTGTGCGCACTGACAGCAGGCCAAAGACCTCAGTTATATATATATATATATATATATATATATATATATATATATATATATATATATATATATATATTAGGCCATATTGTCTAGGTCCTCTTCGTTCAGTTTCGTTCCCATCAAGTGGATCTAAATAATCTCTGCTTCTTAAAAAAGATCTATTGGTAGTAAGTAAGAAACAAAGTTACCGCCATCTGATTTGGCGCAGTATTTTTATAATCAGTGTTTAAAAGTCGGTACTATTTTCTTAGCAGCGTAGTAATACTTTCAAAGGGGTGGTGCGGTTTTTGGCACGTGATTCCCGTTACAACCAATGGGGTCGCCTCTTTATTTCCACCATTTCCTGCAACAACAGCCATAGCAACGGTAACGTCCGAAGAAAATAAATCAAAACAAAGAAAATATCCTTCAAAAGCACGTCAAAAGGACTCGAAACGATGCTATATGAATCTTATGTCTGTCCAGAAAGAAGAGGTTCAGGAATTTACACGGACAAGATGGGATACATGTACAACAAGCCATGGATACACGACGGTCGTCTGTCCCGACCGAACTTCAACCAGGTGTTTGCACTTTTCCATTTACGGCCCGTACATCTACATAAACGTTCAGATTTCAAATATAAAGTGCTTACCGCATGGCCATTGATGTTACAATTCTGTATGGTCCCGCAGAAATACCCGTATATTCCGTATTGTTCAATAAAGAGTATTCTTAACCGATCGGTGGCCATTTTCTCATAGATTTATAATGTATCAGAGTGCAATACACCTCCCATCCGATAGGGTCGCGTGGTTGAAAGGATATGGTGAAAATAGCCACCGATCGGATTAACAGGCTTTTTATTGAACAATACGGAAGATACAGGTACTTCTCTGGTTCCGTACATAATTGTAACATCCATGGCCATGGGTAAGCATTTTAAATCTGAAATATGAACGTTTATGTAGATGTACGGGCCGTTAATGGAGAAAGTGCAAACACCTGGTTGAATGTTTCAGGGCTACTACAGAACGTGCGTCAACGTTACTTATATAAACATCAACATTGTGTGGATATGGGTTCTTACAAGCCTCCTGAGGACGCTGGGTTTCACGCAACATTCTACCAGCGTTTTATTGACAAAAATACTTTAATGTGATTAATGTGAGAGGAAAACGGCAGAAGGATCAACTCTTTCAAACAGAAACGTCAGCAGGTGAGCCACACACACGGGGGGGGGGGGGGGGGGCGTTGTGAAAGTAAAACTACCTCAAAATTCTACTTGAGTACAGTAGCCTACTTGAGTAAATGAGGCGCAGTTTATGGAGCTAGTTCAGGCCAGGCAACTCAAGGGATTGGGGCAACCGATCAGGTGACTAGGTCACATGCTCTTTCCTCCTGATCGGGTGGTTATAGGTACTGTGCTGTTACCTGCTCACTCTGGCTGCCCTGTCTTGCTGAGCCGACGTGCGTCGTTACTGCTGCTGCTGCTGCTTGCTGAGATCTGCTATCGCTGCTTACCTGCTGCTGCCCATGAAAGTCATGGATGGATATTACGTTGCTGCCATTGTCCATGCTGCGCCAATCATAGCTACTCAGCTGTGTGCTACTGGTTCTAAACGTGGTGTTACTTTCTTTACTTAAGTTAAAAACTAAATCAAATTATGGAAAAAATCGCTTGCTAAAACGCTCAGCTCAAAAGCAGTAGCGTTCGTCATTGATCGATCTCAGTATGGTCAACTAGAGAGTGTAGAAATAGAGTAACGACACGCTTGATCCCGCCGCAAACGGGCTCCTTGCTTTAGTTCCGCATTCCATTCTTAAAATGGGAGTCGACGCTTATGTCAGAACTCTCTTTATGGCACTGGGTTAAACGGTAGTTCACCAACAGTGTTGCTAAATTGCTATGTTTCTTATCGTAAGTAACGATGGGCTCGGGGTTCTGTTATGGTCCCCAGTTTAGTGTGTATTTGTTCAAAGTAGTTCTCTTTATCTCAAGATTTGGGTTTCTAGACCTGGCTGCTTGCTTCTCTCTCAAGAGATGGCAACACCAATCTGTCGATCACAGAGAAATGGATGGCGTTCGCGGTGCAGGGAGAGAGAGAGAGAGAGAGAGGGAGGGAGATAGAAAAGGCATGGCGTCACTTTTGTGAGTTGCTTTGCTTGTTCTGGCTCTAATGTTCAGATTAACATCTTATGTACTGGTTAAAACACGGATGTGCTCAGTTGGCTGCATCTTGCTTAATGTATAGTTTAATATATTTATGGATAGTTCAGTGCCTTCTTTAGACGGTACTCTTATTCTGAAGAGCTTGTCCACCAGATGTTGTATTTGAGGCTTATAGTTGATGACCGAACACATCTCTACCCAGGCGGATGAGAGATGAGAAACTAACTTGTGAGATAGTGTTCAAGAGTAGGTTTTTGCACTGCAGCTTAAATGTTAATGTTCAGCTGCTAGAACTCATTGAAAATGTTTTACCATTAATCTATAGGATGTTCTGTTTCGGCGCTGGGCTGAAATGAATGAACTATTACGTTATGGGATAAAAGGGTAAGCTTTGTTCCGTATTCAGCTGTCTACTCTATGATTGGTTGATTTTCTAGTGTAAACTGGGAATTGTAGTCTCTATATTTATCATTTTATGTAGTCTGCGTGGTAAAATACATTTCAATCAGGCTGAATGGCATAAGATGGTAAGTAATTATAGTAAGCCACAGCAATTAAAGTATTATATTTATAAAAAAAAATATATATATATATATATATATTAATGTTATGAACTTACTTGCGACTTGCAAATGTGAGTAAAACAGCAATAATGCTTGCAAGTATCACAGTGTAGGATTAATAAATGTGCAAGTCTAGTTGGTGTTAAATATTATAGGTTACGGGTTGTTCGGATTCCAATCATCATTTAGCAGTATTTTAATCAGAAGGCTGCGAGTATGTTGTAAGGATGTGCATAGATCATTCTATGCTTAAAGCAGTCTGTAGTTGTGCAGTCTGGCATTATATTGTGTTACTTATTTATGGACAGATAATAGGGGTAGGGATGATTTATCTCCATGTGCCGATGGTGGCTATAGTTATTTACCTCTTGTATAGCTATAACTGGTATCTAATTGCAGAGTAGGAAAAATGGCATGCTAGAGTTGTTGTAGCACAGGCTAACACAGTACGTTTGCTTCTTGTGGAAGCTTTAGATTGTCGTAGCACAGGCTAGCACAGCATGTTGCTTCTTGTACGGAAGCTTTAGATTGTTGTAGCAAAGGCTAGTCAGCATGTTTGCTTCTTATGTGGAAGCTTTAGATTGTTATAGCACTTGCCTACGTGGAGGCCGAATTGTTAGCAAAGCTATCTCAGCATGCCTTGCTACGTGGATAGCTCTGGATTGTTTGTAGCACAGGCTAGCATAGCATGGTTTTCTTCCCTCGTGGAAGCTTGAATTGTCTTAGCACAAGCTATCTCAGCATGCCTTGCTACGTGGATAGCTCTGGATCGTTCGTAGCACAGGCTAGCATAGCATGGTTTGCTTCCCACGTGGAAGCTTGGATTGTTCGTAGCACAAGCTAATTCAGCATGTTTGCTTCTCATGCGGAAGCTTGGATTGTTGGTAGCACAAGCTAAACACAGCATGTTTTGCTTCCCATGCGTAAAGCTATCAAATTGGTTGTAGCACAAGCTAACTCAGCATGCTTTCTTATGTAGATAGCTGGATTGTCGTAGCACAAGCTAAACACTGCATGCTTGCTTCCATATGGGAGGTACATGGTATATAGAAAAGTTGGTTGCCAAGTGATGTTGTCATGTTAGGAGCATCAAGATTACAGAAGTAAAGTTTGCAACAGGATAGATAGTGGGGCTTCAGTAGAGTCAAGATATCAGTCATTTGTCCATGTTGGCTGGGCGCACCAATTAAATAAAATTAGCAATATAATAATATTGCCGCGACATATCTCGCAGGACGGATAAAAGAGGGACTCCGATGCTGGCTGCTCCTGTTATCAATAGTTACACTATGTTGATGGGCTCTTTGCTTGTCTCATGCTTATCAAAAGCTGGGTGACTGGAAGTATTTGTCCCCGTATAAAAGGCGCTGCTGTATCCGCCAGAGTGGGATGCTCACGGCATATTTAGCACCACATCACGGTGTGTTCATCACTGGTGTCGAGTGTTGCAGCGCAACCAGCAGCTTGCGGTGTGCGACTGACTGTGTCAGGATTTGAGGCCACTCTCGCACATTGACGTGCAGCATGCGTCCCCACACATCCACAAGCGAAGCACGCACGCTTCACCGGGGATGTGTGAGCGGCTTCAGGAAGTAAATTCCTGTCCCAGCGGTCTATAACGGCGTCATCTCGTCCAGGGTGGCTTACCATGGTAATTGCAAGGATAATTCTGGTTCTAGATTCCAGGTTGAGCTACCTACGCTCTTGGCGGCACTGTGAGCTCTCAAGGCAGCGTGAGAGAGCTGCTTGAGATGTGGGCTTCTCAATGTTCTCAGCACTATGCTGCATCATCTACTGTGCGGGCTAGCACAAGGCTCTCAAGGCAGCGTGAGAGAGTGCTTGAGATGTGGGCTTCTCAATGTCTTCTCGGCACCTATGCTGCATCATCTACTGAGCCGCCTAGCTTGCTACTAAAACTCTGCTAAATCAATTCTGCCAACCCTCTGGCGTCTGGCTCTGTTGGGCCGATCCAGACTTGCAACAGATGGCATTTTGTGCTAAATCTATTAGGCTATGGATGGAGAGGGATATCGGCGTTAGTTAATATTATTCACATGTCTAATAATCTGCGTCAAGCTCCGCAAGCTATAATTTAAGCTTGTATACTGTATTCTTTCTGCATCAACTGCTATGTTGCTAATATGCGCCACATGGCGCTTAATCAATTTAGACCGAGGCCGATTCTAAAATCTCCTTCTAAATCTGTTCTGGAAACTTCAAATAGTTTTAAAAAATATATATAAAATGCATGTTGCTATACGGTAAATGGCAACATGAACCCAAAATGGGTTAAATTGGTCATAGGATGGCCGGGCTAATCCAGAATTGCATAACATTGTGTTTGTCTCTCCATTGTAGGCCTAAACTCGAACTGGTTCACTGCAAGCTGCGAGAGATCTGCTCAAGCTGTGGGCTTTCTCCATCCTCCGTATTGGTGTAGCTACACCTGCAGCGCTGCTTGTCCTTCCGCTTCTCTTAAATCTATGGGGCAATGGTCCTCAGGAGCTTACGTAGATATTGGTTAATAAGGATGACATTCTGCAGGCTAAAAGCTCATGAGTATGAGCGCTCTAGCTGTTCTATCGCTAATTCAATAAATGCTGCTTGCGCATTATTGACGCTTTAATTACAACTCGGGTGGATTGCTGGGGATTTAGTTTAGTGGTGATGTCATGGCGTTAAAATGTTGGGCTATTTAAAATGTTGGGCTATTTATGACTATACAGTCAGGCTAATATTATTAGTAGTAAGCTGAGTCTATTAGTAAGTGCTGCTCAGGTATCGTTATAAAAAGCTGCTGCCGCAATATTCATTGCTTAATTTTGAGATCGGGTGGATGGCTGGGGATTAGTTATTGGTGACTTCATGGCGTTAAAATGTTGGGCTATTTAAAATGTTGGGCTATTTATGACTATACAGTCAGGCTAATATATTATATATATATAGTACTGATTCAGATGTTAAGTAAAGATAGCACGTCTTTACACACATAGTCAGTACACTTTATTTATTATGGATGATAAACAATAGTTATCATTCATCATAGGATGACTCATTTATATATATATATATATATGTGTATATATATAGCAGATTTCTTGAAAAAGAAATAAATATAGAATGTCCTCTTCGAATCCGCTTTGGTGCGGCGCAGCTGTGGACACCATATTAGGATATCGTCTAGGACTCCTGAATTCAGGGATCAGCAGGTACCTGGATTCATCAGGCTTGTTGAACACATGGATGCATGCTGCATTTGTTTAGTTAAATTTAAAAATTAAATGATGAGGAACTCAGTCATTATATCATGTTAATTTATGGAGCTCCACCATTCTCACAGATGGTTGGTCCGGTGTCAGGCTCTGTGCTCCCAGGCGGTTTTGGGGGTTCTTGCTGTTTTGGGGGTTTAATTCATTCCCTGTAAATGCTATTTGGCATGTAACATTCATTAAAATGTTATCCTTACAGGGAATGAATGGATTCAGAGGCCTGACGCCAAACCATGCTTCCTCATGCTTTCTATTCCATGCTCAAGCTTGCTAATAAATATATATTCTAATCCAATCTAAGAGTTGTCTGACTGAAATGAGGCGCAGTTTATGGAGCTAGTTCAGGCCAGGCAACTCAAGGGATTGGGGCAACCGATCAGGTGACTAGGTCACATGCTCTTTCCTCCTGATCGGGTGGTTATAGGTACTGTGCTGTTACCTGCTCACTCTGGCTGCCCTGTCTTGCTGAGCCGACGTGCGTCGTTACTGCTGCTGCTGCTGCTTGCTGAGATCTGCTATCGCTGCTTACCTGCTGCTGCCCATGAAAGTCATCCCACCCGCCTCCCCGGCATCCACCTGTAGGCTCTGTTTCTAGATCCCATGGGGGTTTAATTCATTCCCTGTAAATGCTATTTGCCATGTAACATTCATTAAAATGTTATCCTTACAGGGAATGAATGGATTCAGAGGCCTGACGCCAAACCATGCTTCCTCATGCTTTCTATTCCATGCTCAAGCTTGCTAATAAATATATATTCTAATCCAATCTAAGAGTTGTCTGACTGAAATGTACCTTGTTACTTTACACCACTGAAAGTACAGGTACTAAAAAAAACGTGCAGTACTCAAGTGAATGTCCACCACTGCATATTGGACTGTCAAATATTGATTTGTCATTTTATGATTGTATGGGTGCTATTACTGTATTTTAAACATTCGTGTGTCATTTCATCCATGTTCCATCTCTGTGATAAGTCAGACATCTTTACATCGTTAACAGCTAATACACCAGATGTTGTGATTGATAAAGAGTCCAGGGAAGTGTCTGTAGCCTAGAGGAAGCCTTTATGACAACGGTCATTAAATACCAACCACTCCTACATACCATCTCAGAGCTGGGCTATTAGGTGCAGACTATTTGTTTTTATATTTGGCAGCCTATAGGACATACCTACATACTGGCTGTTAGAGGGTTTCAACAACTTTGGATGCCCAAAAAGGAGGCAAAAAGGTTGGCAAAGTATTGTGCTGTAATTTGACGATGCAGTTATTTGTTAAGGAGGCTTAGGAGTGTTGAGTTGCTACTGAACCTGGATATTTGTAACAAATCCCAGGCAAAATATCGAATGTTTTCTCTCAGTAAATTGTTAATCTGAACGACAAACTTTTAAGTACATTCAATTTCTTTTTAAATTGAAGATAAGAGATAAGATAAGACCTGTATTGATCCCGTGAGGAAAATTGAGGCATCAAAGGCAGCACAGGAGTTAAGATACAGATTACAGGGAAAGACAAAGCACTGTAGATACAGCAGGGTAAAAAATACATAATTGACATAACATAAAACAATACAAAATATACAACACTATATGTACACCCTCAGCAGAGTATGTGTGTATATTCTTGTTTTTTAAAGAAATAACTAACATTACTTGCACATTACTAACGATTATAAACAGGTGTTGCATTGTAAAATATAACAATACTCTAACTTGTTTTTTGTGTTTTAAGGAACAGGAGAACCAGATGTTATCTACGCCCAGGTTAACCACCAAAACAAAGGCAAAGTCAAGAATAAGAAAGGTAGGTGAAATGCTTGCACAACATCCACAATATTATGCTATAATCTAGTCCTCAATAATGCATGTGTTGCACTGAAACAATGCTGCTAGTCCTGAAAAGACGAGTAGAAACAGCCTTATGGTTAAAGCTGAGTCATCAGACTGAGAATAAACACACTGTGAATTCAAATGCACTACGTATCATTTCTGATCAAATGTTATGTGCACTGTTTTCCATTCACTGAATATCCAGCTCCAGAGACAACTGAAGATACAGTTTATTCTCAGGTCAAACCAGGAACAGCCCTTGGTAAGAACTAGATCTTAATTTAAATCAATGATTCTAAACCTTTTTCATTTCAAGAACCCCAGGCCACAGACCCCCATTTGATACATTATATATATTTTATCTCTGTGACCCCAATCTACACTGTAAAATCCCCAGTGTTAATTTAACTCTGAGAGTCTACAAATGGAACATGGACCTGTAAGGGTCATTTGTACCAAATGGAACATGGACCTGTAAGGGTCCATTTGTACCAAATGGAACATGGACCTGTAAGGGTCCATTTGGTTCCATTTGTACACTCATGTCGTTTGTAAAACTAATGGCAGATATATCTGTCATGAATCAAATTGTTTGCAGAATTTAGAGGCAGACTCAGATTTTCTCTCATGATTGTTGTTGTTATCTGGGTTTAAAGTTGTTTGCTGCTGTTTTGTTCCAGGTTAGTAAATGAAGATGTCAGGAGAATGTGATACAGAAAAGACAACATGGAAGAAGCAGAGTTGTATTTATATCCACACTGATATTGAGTCATCCACACAAATTGAATCCCATTTGAAGACATTTAACAGACTTTAAACCTGCATCGTGTCGCCCACTATGCTAAGCCCCTACTGGTAAATACCCACGGGAAGCCAGCGCTCCCCTTTAGCACCTTCCCACGCTACTATTTTCTTAGCAGCGTAGTAATACTTTCAAAGGGGTGGTGCGGTTTTTGGCACGTGATTCCCGTTACAACCAATGGGGTCGCCTCTTTATTTCCACCATTTCCTGCAACAACAGCCATAGCAACGGTAACGTCCGAAGAAAATAAATCAAAACAAAGAAAATATCCTTCAAAAGCACGTCAAAAGGACTCGAAACGATGCTATATGAATCTTATGTCTGTCCAGAAAGAAGAGGTTCAGGAATTTACACGGACAAGATGGGATACATGTACAACAAGCCATGGATACACGACGGTCGTCTGTCCCGGCACTTTTCCATTTACGGCCCGTACATCTACATAAACGTTCAGATTTCAAATATAAAGTGCTTACCGCATGGCCATTGATGTTACAATTCTGTATGGTCCCGCAGAAATACCCGTATATTCCGTATTGTTCAATAAAGAGTATTCTTAACCGATCGGTGGCCATTTTCTCATAGATTTATAATGTATCAGAGTGCAATACACCTCCCATCCGATAGGGTCGCGTGGTTGAAAGGATATGGTGAAAATAGCCACCGATCGGATTAACAGGCTTTTTATTGAACAATACGGAAGATACAGGTACTTCTCTGGTTCCGTACATAATTGTAACATCCATGGCCATGGGTAAGCATTTTAAATCTGAAATATGAACGTTTATGTAGATGTACGGGCCGTTAATGGAGAAAGTGCAAACACCTGGTTGAATGTTTCAGGGCTACTACAGAACGTGCGTCAACGTTACTTATATAAACATCAACATTGTGTGGATATGGGTTCTTACAAGCCTCCTGAGGACGCTGGGTTTCACGCAACATTCTACCAGCGTTTTATTGACAAAAATACTTTAATGTGATTAATGTGAGAGGAAAACGGCAGAAGGATCAACTCTTTCAAACAGAAACGTCAGCAGGTGAGCCACACACACGGGGGGGGGGGGGGGGGGGGGGGGGCGTTGTGAAAGTAAAACTACCTCAAAATTCTACTTGAGTACAGTAGCCTACTTGAGTAAATGTACCTTGTTACTTTACACCACTGAAAGTACAGGTACTAAAAAAAACGTGCAGTACTCAAGTGAATGTCCACCACTGCATATTGGACTGTCAAATATTGATTTGTCATTTTATGATTGTATGGGTGCTATTACTGTATTTTAAACATTCGTGTGTCATTTCATCCATGTTCCATCTCTGTGATAAGTCAGACATCTTTACATCGTTAACAGCTAATACACCAGATGTTGTGATTGATAAAGAGTCCAGGGAAGTGTCTGTAGCCTAGAGGAAGCCTTTATGACAACGGTCATTAAATACCAACCACTCCTACATACCATCTCAGAGCTGGGCTATTAGGTGCAGACTATTTGTTTTTATATTTGGCAGCCTATAGGACATACCTACATACTGGCTGTTAGAGGGTTTCAACAACTTTGGATGCCCAAAAAGGAGGCAAAAAGGTTGGCAAAGTATTGTGCTGTAATTGGCAGCCGCCATATATGGCAGAGACGGTGTTACTTATACCCATAGAGTACTGAGTGACATGTTTATTGTATCGTGAAGACATATGCCAGGATTATGTGAATGTAACCTTACTGCACCTATAATATTTGTGTCCCTGTATGTTTCTCCTTTATGTGAACATAAATAAATGGTGTGTGTGTGTGTGTGTGTGTGTGTGTGTGTGTGTGTGTGTGTGTGTGTGTGTGTGTGTGTGTGTGTGTGTGTGTGTGTGTGTGTGTGTGTGTGTGTGTGTGTGTGTGTGGAAATGAACCACCCTTCGCTGACCGCTACAAGATCTTCTGTGAGAGTCATCCGCCATGGCTTATAGTTGACCAAGAGGTGCTGAAAATAAACCAGCTACGAAGGATGTTCGTAAACACAGTGAAGAAGCATGAGGACCTTGATGCTTCAAACTACAGGTAACTCAAATACCATGTGTGTCTTTGACAGTTCTGGGAAACAAAACAAAAACCTTTATGCTGAAAAGTATATTATATTCCCTCACAAAAACGTCTATGAGAGTATAATTACACTAAATTGGCTATCATTGTTAATACATCTTTATTTATACACTTGTGCTCATCTTTCCCTAACATTTTATGTTGCAGGCAGGATAAATTGAAGCGGAGGTTGACCCCTGAATTCCCCCAGCTGTTTTTTCACTGCCCTACCAAGTGCAACATCTCTGAACATACATGTCCTTCCTAGGTATTTTAGGAAAAAGGTTTGGTGATGCAGGGCTGCAAGACATACTCATTGAGTCAAGTTGGTGCCCCAAATCCATCAATGGTGTGATCAGTGGTCATCCACAGGAGATGCAGTCTGCACTTTCATATTTAGTCATATTTGTATACTATTTTGCTGCCGTTGCACTGTCAACCAACATTTCTCTGTTCATACCTGTGAGTGACACAGAAGGCCTGATCTGGGGGGTGGGTGGGAGGGTTGATGTACAAATGACACATGCTGTGACACACTGTGGTATTTTAATACATATTTCATACCATATGTTGTAATAATTTGGAGCTTTAGTGTATTTATTTTACTCTAGTCCATTTTTGGCATTATTCCAATCTAGGGGGCTGATTTTCAGCCATTTTGGGCCAAGGAGTGCTTGCTTTTTTTCTCCTACCTTTCAGTACACAGTAGGTTGTGACATTTTCTATGTATAAAATATAAGCTTTTAGCTAAATGTACTATGTGTATGTTTCATTGTGCTGGGCACCAATCACTTCAGTAGAAGCGTTTTCTTTCTACATTTCATGATCAAAATTCAAACATGAGTACACTAAGGCACCAATACTTGTTTCAGATGTTAGGTACATGTATTTATGACATTTGAGAAAGATTTTGTGTTGCCAAAATCAATTTTCAATATTTTACAAGCAAAAATAGCAGCAAAAGATTTTAGTTTTTTGGTTATTCACTTTAATATACATATCTGGCTTGTGAAAAAATACTGCAGGATTTTGTGCGGAGGTATTTTAACCCAAAGTCCACAAGGGTATTGTCTATGCAAAAATGCATTGAAAAAGTAGATCCAAGACGTGGGAACGAAATTCATTTTCTAGGCACTTTTTGGAGGGTCACCACACGGCCTATATATAGAACGGAGGTCTTTGGCCTACTGTCAGTGCGCACAAGAAATGTATATACTTTTTTCAGTCAATGACAACTATGCCATGTTATGGCAATTTATAATTGCTTAGCAATCCAGGCTATGGGACACACGTCCCATGAGGCTATCGACCGGAACTAACTAATCTGTTGCCTATCCATCTGGATTATGGGATCTATGCTATAGTACTAATGAGCCAGTTACAACACTCCTGTCCTCGTACGGCACAAGCCGATGCTACACCAACGTATACATTCATCAACATGACAACATACCACAAAACCCCCACAACACTAGAGTCGTACAGTATGTCCGTGCACATTCAACTCAGTCTGAGCTGACTTAACCCATTGAGACCTGAAGCCGATTCTACATGTCTCCTAAATCTCAACTGTATTCTGAAAAATGTATGTTTCTATATCAGTGGTGCTCAATCTTTTTCATGTCAAGGACCCCCAAAATTATATGTATTTGGCCGCGGACCCCCATCAAAATATTTTGTTCCAGGGGACCCCCCAGAAGCAAAGATTTTAGTTAAAAAAAATCGCTTTAAAAATATATATATTCAAAGATTTGCACACATTTTCACGATTTTTCAAAAATAGCAGATCTACAAGCTCGTAGCGCGGCACTCGGTGCCGCGCTATGAGCTTGTATATCTGCTATTTTTGAATAGCTCAAAGTGTAAAATAATGCTTTTTTAGCTCAAATCAAAAAATGACACAGTTCCAGGTCTTAATGGGTTAAGTCAATCTTTATCCCCGTCAAGTTCACCAACACGCATCAAAACTATTGTAGCCTAATTGAAATCACAGAGTAGGCAAGTAAGTACATTGTATTCATAAAGCACCTTTCGAAACATTGTTACAAAGTGCTGTACAATGGAACACAATATAAACAACATTAAAACAAGTTAAAACAGGGTACAATAACAAAATGTAGTAATAATACAATACAACAAGGACAGACACTGTACAGTTGCCGAACGAGTATGCTGGATTTAGACATTTATAACATGTTTTGGGTGATTGGATCGTGATATCCCTGCTGAATTTAACCTTATGCCATGCATGTGTACTGTGTGGGGTTAAGCGACCAATCTGTCTCTTTTCTCTCTCTGCATCTCATATGGAATGTCACAACACACACATGCACACGCACACACGCACGCGCGCACACACACACACACACACACACACACACACACACACACACACACACACACACACACGCACACACACACACACACGCACGCACACACACACACACACACACACACACACACACACACACACACACACACACACACACGCAAGAGTCTGATGTCTCTTTCCTGAGACTATGCTGTAGGGATGCTTCCAAATTCTCCAAATGCATTTTTAATATTTCATAACCGCTTGTAAGTCAGCTGTGTTTGCTGCGGGACACCGTTGTACACCGAAGCAAAAAAACAGGCACTAGTTGAGTCATCTCGGCAGGAACGCGCAGACTGTAAAGCGGTGATTTCAAAGCACTGCAATGGGTCACAGACGAGAGAGCCAAGAGCGATAAACAGCATTTAACATCAAATGAAAACAACGTGAAATGTAACCTGTGCAACGGAAAACATCCAGCCGTGATCGTCCTTATTGGTTCACCACGGTGACGTGTCGTTGTGTTGATGAAACGTGCACGTGAAACCACAGTGCTATGCTACCGCTAATCACAAAGATTGAATACATGTGTATGGATACACGACCCGGTCTCATAAAACATTACCACTTGAAAAGTAGCTATGAGGGCTGAGGAGGCTGTGCAATATCTCATCAAAACTGGTTATACAACTGTAACCACCATGTGAGTATAATATACTAAACAAAAAATATATACTAATCTTCGCCAGGGCAGTAGAATATCAGCATTGGATTTTGATCCGTTTCTGGCATTCCTACCATGCTGTACAATTGACTGTGTAGCCATAATATTAATGACATTAACAGCTTACTCAAATCATTAACTGACTGGTGATACAACAATAATTGACGCAAGGGAATAACAATCACACTTTGCAGATTAACATTGAATGACAGAAATCTGTTGAGAACTATGTGATGTTACTCACATTGGAGCTGGGAGGATTGCACACACATTGCAATGTATTAGGGTGTAACATTGTGACATGTTTTTCCTAGTGATGACAAAATGCCACACTACTTTGGGATATCTTTATGTTCAAAGATTTGTCTTCATAATAGCCTGTCACCTCTGATGACAGTCCTTTATTATATCCCTTCCCCACTTTGCCCCATGTTTTTTTAAACTCGCATACAACCCCAAAACGTCATCAAATGTCCAGACAGAGTCAGGTGTGTAGAGAGGTAGGGCATGCCTCGTTGTTCTCTATTTAATGTACCTTTCTAGTGTTAATGTCTATTATAAGATGTGTCTTAACACATTCCACGCCAGAGTTTAATATCATAATGTACTCACCAGTGCCAGCGATTTATTGTTGTTTTTTAGTTTTTTTCACGTCGCCACAGACCTCGCTAAATACCTTAAGATCGCGCGTTGAACTGTTTGTAGACACACAGGGTAGCTGTGTGAGTGGCCCAGAGAAGACCGTTTCAATCGGCGACATTCCATTTTGCAGTAGTCGCGGTTTATGTTAAACAGCGTTCAGCGAGGAGAAAAAAAACTCAGAGATAATGGCGTATTAGGGGAAGACTTAGAGCGGCGGCGGGTGGGAACGAAAATCTCCGGATACGGATATTTCCATATCCGGGTGTGCTACAATGAAATGTGTCACTGCGAGGGAGGCCTACAATGAAATGTGAACCTGCGAGAAAAAAAGAAAAAAAAAAGACCACTTCGCATAGAACTACGCGACTGGCACGCTGCGTAATTATTTAGGTTTGCGTAGAACTACGCGATTGGCACGCAATGTGTTAACTCTGAATATTTATTCACATGAGCAAAAAGCATGTTTCATTAAAACATAAGACAAAATAGAAATGCCATCCCATGCCACATATCGCCTATGCTGCATCCAAATCATAACTCAGGATTTCCTGCTTCCTAGTCGGGAGATTGGGTTTTCTCAAACCAAATGAATTGACGTCATCAACAGTAAAACGTTATAACTTTTTATCAAGATTGCTAAAAGACATTTTAGTTCGATTGTCGTGCTTTTAGAGCAATTTAGAGGGGACATAAAGTCTGCACACCACAAAGTAGCACCCAAAGTGGTTGACTTTATTGAGTTTAAGTTTTATTGAGCTTACAGTAGCTTGAAAAAAAATATCTCACATCTGACCTTAAAGTAGTCTACAGTAGCTTGAAAAAATACCTCCTAATTCCGGCGATGAACAGATGCAGCATTATCATGAGGTCACGGTCTCACTGTAAGGGTACGGTCACACATGAACGATGACAGGGGAGTGGCCAACGGATGCCAAGATGTCAAACACGTCAAACTTCAATGAAACTGAACCCGTAAGACACAGGCTATGTTTAAAATGGTATACTTGGAACCTGCATACAGCACCCGTATGCACTGCATGCTACTGCTCACAGTAGTATAGGCCTACACAGTACGAACTGATTGACTGAAAAGCTGCTAGCCAATCAGCTGAATTATTCTCAAGTGTTGCACATTTTAAATAGGGTTTTAATGGACAACATCCAAATCACAGTTTGTGAAGTAGTCAATCCTGGTACTCAAAACCAAAAACTGCAGAACAAACAAAGACAATCCATGCTGGCAGAAGAAAAAAGTACAAGCAATACAGAGATGGAACAGATACACTCAAACACAGGGTTTAAATAGACACAGGGACTCACAGGACACAGGTGAACGGCGGTGGACAATAGACCAATTATTTGTTTACCAACATTGAGACTGGATGCACAGGTGATTGTTTCATGCAATTAATTCTCAACCTGTTGTTTCGGGGTGCGCTGGTTTCAGCACACCCCAACCCCCTCTTGTGTGTTGGCTAGTGAGGCGCGTCCTAGCGAGACCTAGCAGAATGGGTTTCATTGCGCGCATACTGGTTGCACGCATACTGGTTGCACGCATACTGGTTCTTATCAGTGTGACGTCATCTGTTAAGGGGTCTATAAGACACGATTGGCTAAAGGACTAACAGGACACAGGTGGCGAACGTAACTAATCACAAGGTAACGAGACAAGATAGGTAACAGGAACAAAGTAGGGTAAAACAGGAAACACTATAAAGGTTACTTCAAAATAACAGCACCAAAACCTAAGTACACCACAGGAAACAGGAAACAATCAAATGACTCTACAAAACACGGCGACAGATCCTTGACACGTGTGCAACGATATGCCTGTTTCTACAATCATCTCCAGCCCTGCCACTTTTCTGTTGTTGCCACTATGGCCTGTGTACATAGTACAAGTGCAATAATTCATATTTTATGTATCTACCCATTATGCCCATATCAGCTTATACAATTGCATACTGCATAGTGTTTATATTTTCTAACTGTATACTTATCTTTACCTTCATATTTTGAGAATGCACTCTGTATAAATGTGTTAATACTGTCATTATTCAGTATAATGCACCAACCTCACCAAAGGAATTATTTCTGATAATATTTACATCTATGACTGAACTGATGATGATGCTGTAGTAAGTATCACGACCAGAGCTAATTTATTGTTCTTCAACTGCAAAGTATTGTTCTCTGGCCTACCTAATATCACTACCATAAGCTTTTGTAAAATGCTGCTGCTAGAATTCTAATTAGAACTAAGAAATATGACCATATTATCCCTATTCCTTCCTTCACTGGTGGTTTCCAATTCACATTAGAGTAGCTTCTGTTAACCTATAAAACTTTACATGGGTTATCACCATCATACTGCTCCTAATAGATATCTCTTCCTATACCCTATCTTGGCCCCTCCGGTGTTCAGGAGCTAGACTCTTAACTGCAAAAACAATCCCTAGAGTTAAAAATAAGTAATAGGGCTTTCACCTATTACCCCAAGTTTTTCTTTTCTTTTTCTAATAATCTAGGCTATGTGCTGCTACAGTTTCCTCTCCTCTTGGCCATGGCTGTGCGTCTGCAACGGATCAGACAGCTATCCCTTACTGTGTTTTATTACCAATACGCTGTAACTAATACAACTCGTCTATAATAAATGACTGGTACTGTCACTTTACCAGCATGGGCATTTAAAGGACAACTTTGTTTTTTTACAACCAAGGTTTATGTTTTAGCTTGTATATTTAGCCTAAATATGTCTATATAGGCTAAATATGTCTTTTTTTACACAATAAAAAAGGTCCTGTGGTCTTTGATGGCCAGATGTGAGTTATCGGGGGCTAGAACAGCTACTGTAAATAATAATAAAGAAATCGCCGGGTTATTGTGTAAAAAAATACATATTTAGCCACCTGCCCGAATGCCCCCGCCCACTGTAAAAAAGATTGTGAACATTGCTAAAACTATAGAAAGCAGTAGGCTAAATGAAAAAAAAAATTACAAGCTAAAACATAAACCTTGGTTGTAAAAAAAACAAAGTTGTCCTTCAACAATTTTGTTGGTTTGTTTGTTTTTCATTTGAATACTGCCCACTCAGTACCTGCTCTGAAAGGGGGTCTCCTCTTCTGTGATACCTCCTGAACCTTTTCCTTTCTTTTCCCAGCAAGGTTTTTTTTCTTTTTCTTGCCTGATGGAGGGTGTAAGGACAGGTGTCCTTTGTTTCCTTTGTTAGAAGTGGGCCTGTAAAGCCCTTTGAGACTGTAACAGTGATTAAGGGCTATACAAATACAATTTAAGAGTTAAGAGCTGAGTTGAGTTCTAAGTCTAATTGTTCCCACAAACACTACATTGGTGACCCCGATGGCCTTGGATGATTCCAGAGTTATCTTCTGACATGTTGACTAATGCAGTCTCACTGAATTGGCAGGAATTCTGGCCATAACAAGCAGCGCCGTGGTTTGCCCAGTTTGTGCCGAGGGACATCAGCGTGGATGATCATCGCTTCACGCAGCAGCGTGATGGGTTTGCTCACAGATCCCCCAGAATGTGACAAATACACTATTAAAGACTTATCTCTTTGAGACATTTGGCTTAACTGAGTCTGAGCACGCTAAGCAATTGCTCTTTCTGCCCAGTCTCAGTGAAGCCTTATACTGTGTTGCACGACGGTGTCCTGCACCGAAAATAGCTAATCTACAAGCTCACGATGCATCGTAGATGCTACGCTTTGTGAGCTTGTATATCTGCTATTTTTGACGTGCGGCACTGTCGTACAACGGAGCATAAATTAAGCCTGAGGCTAAACCTTCCGGATTGATGCCACATGCTAGCACTTTCGGACAATCATAAACCTTGTTTCATCCTCAGAGAACTGTTAAACATCCTGAACGAGTCTAGTCAGCAGTGACTAACAAAGGCATTACAGCCATGTTGTGTTCTGGTTAAGGAAGTCAACAAAAAAGGTTCACACCACCACGCAAGGGCGTTCTGTTTTTGTGCTTTCTGCTGCCTCCATTAACCTGGTCAACAAAGCAAGGCACTCAGGGGTTTTTACATTTATCATTGTACAGTGAGGTGCAAACGCCACATCTTGCCGCCCACTGCATGCACTTTAAGTGCTGTGGGGGAAGCCAGGAAGTGAGGTCTGGGAGGTGAAAGGCCATCCTGCAGCTCGAGACTACCAGTCTGTGGCAAATGTTTGGTGAGCCTATGTTTCGAGAGAGAGAGAGAGAGAGAGAGAGAGAGAGAGAGAGAGAGAGGTTATCTTTTGACAGAACGATGATATTAATGATATGGTTGTGCTTACTATGGTCAGAAATTTCGCACATTTCTGTTGAGTGAGTGAGAGAGACTGTCCTTCGTGTATCTCAAGAACCATCTAACCATTCACATTCAGCCCGCTCACGGCAATCATCATTTATTGTTTTCAGGTTGATGTCCCCCAGTGTGTAATTTGTTGTTTAGTTTGCCTCCAGCAAAGAACCTCTGTGCAGTGTGTGTCATTTCTGATAACTAATGATAATAATAATAACAGCTTGAACCCAAGGACGTTTTACATCAAAAACAATGAACAACCAACAAACAAACAAACAACCAAACAAAACAACAACCAACTATTTGCCATAATATGCCTGAGAGAATAGGTGTCTTTTCAAGGCAGCCTTAAAAGAGTCCAGTGTTGGAGCATGGCGAAATCCCTATTTGGGGATATGTAGGCTAAGTGCTTTATGTTGTGTGTTTTGTGCTTCTGTTTTTTTTATTTAATTCCGTTTTGTGTCATTGTATACTATAAGTGTTAATCTGATATAGTTTTGTACAGTGTTGCTTTTTTATGATTGTGAACATTTGTGTTTGTGCTGGTTTCACTAAAAGTCAGTAGAGTCAGTCAACTGTACCAAGGTGGTCCTGTCTATTTGTTCTGACCGACAATCAGGGGCGAGTGCCAAGTATCCCCCACCTACAGTCCCGTTAGCTCTCACCTACAGTGCTGTTCTGCTGAGCTTATAGTGTATTATGACCAGCACTTATACTACCTCATAAACCTTGTCATACGTTGTTATGCATGTTATGTTATGTTGTTATGAGTATTATGAATACTTTTAAGTGCATTATGATGCATTATAAATGTGATTATAATGGATTATAGACCCGACCTTGAAGTAAAGTGGACAGCGCTACACTACAGACTGGGGTCAGAATAGTGATTCAGCACAATGGACAGCGCTACACTACAGACTGGAGAAAGAGGCCTGTTTACATTAGAACTGCATGGGGGAGGAGTAAACCCATTAACACACACACACACACACACACACGCACGCACACACACACACACACACACACACACGCACACGCACACGCACACGCACGCACACACACACACACACACACACACACACACACACACACACACACACACACACACACACACCATCTTCTCACTGATAAGCATTAAAAGTTGGTTATGATTGGTTACAAGTCTAGATACAGCTATAATGCATGTAATAAACCATTTAACACCCACCCCCTCCCCTAGTCCCTTGTCAACCTGTTCTCACTCCCAAGACGCAGATTTTTCCCTGCATGGCTACTATTTTCGTCAAACAGGAAATTGTATATACGTCCACTAAATGATACCCAGAGAGGATAAACCTGTACCCCTCTAGTGGGTCTATCTTTTTCCTTCTCGCACATCTTTGTCACCTTTTTCACCCCGAACCAGAATGTTGGGAAGGGGCCTTGGTGCCACGCATTAGTCATTTAGTTAGGGGGGGGGTAAATAAATAATGTCTGTCACCTTTTTGGGCTCTCACTAATTTGCAATCCTGGTCTAGTCAAGCCAGCTGCTGATGGTGTTTGCCAAGGAGGCAGCCATGCTCCTTAACAGCTTGGAGGCGATTAACGTCACGTGCATGTACAGTAATGAACCATCCATGACTCAGGGAGCAAGTGAAGTGCAGCTGAAGAATTCAATACAAAATCCAAAGCAAGAGTACAGAATCAGCCGACATAAACACGGTCAAAGGCAGAGCAGAGTTCAGCAAAAAGACGAGGAAACCAAAATAATCCAAGACGTTGTTAAAGTTGTTAGGTGGTGCGCCTCGTTCTGCTCTTTGCCTTGGGTTGTCTCCCACAGTATAGCAGTTTGCTCGCCATCAGTTCCGGCCGGGTGCCTGACACAGTGCCCAGCCAGCCAGATCCTTCTCTCTTGACCTTGTCTGTGACCCGTGGGAGGCCTCCGTAGGAGTCCTCATTTCTGATGTGGTCCACCCATGTGACATCAAGAGCCATTCGTAGCATTCTTGTGTAGACGCCATCCAGGGCCTTTTCCTGCTGTACCATGTCTCGACCCCATACAGCAGTACTGATTCGAATACAAACACGAACAGCCGCCTCTTGCTCAAATGTTCACGCTCTCCTCATCCCGCTTAACGCATTCCAGGCCAGTGCCCTTCCGACCTTATGATCCTGTTCCGTCTAGGCAGCCCTCGATGGAACAGGATGAGGTCCGAGCAGAGTGACCCGTATGCCTCGCTGTTCATGCCACTCCCCCTTCATTTCCTGTGTTGGTGGCCAGTAATTGGTATTCTCTGAGTGAACAGTATGTCTTCTGTAAGTGATACAAATCTATACCTGAGTTCCTTCATAAAACTGGGGGACTATATAGTTAGGTATAAGGACTAAGGAATCCATGTGAACTGGGAGCAGGTGTGAGTGGTTAATGGAGAACAGCTGTCTGTGGTTAGAAGATTTGTGATGATGAGATTGTTGGCATGACAGTTTAGCCTCGAATTAATTACTTAGATGGCAATTATTAACGGATAACCATTCCAAATACCATCATAGCAAAATATTAAACATTGCTTTCATTCTCTGCCAGGCTGGAGCGGCCGTGGGTGGGGATTATGTTTTCACTCCTGTGAGTCTGCCTGTGAGCAGCTAATCTCGAACAACGCTGGACGGAAGGAAGAGCGTCCACCCCAAATATTTCAAATCGGCTTCAGGGTGGTTACATAACAGCCCACTTTACGTTTTGGTCTATCTCTTGAACCGGCTGTACAATGTAAAATAACAAAATACCCCCCCCCCCCGCCCCCCTCGGATTCCTTGGATCAGGACGAAACTCGTGTAATTGGATTTTACCTCAGTGAGCAGCAGTGCTAGCTGCAAGCACATCTCATATTCTGTGTCCCAATGAACCCTGCAGTGGGTTCCTGGGATCTTTCTTGTCTGCCAGCCTCAGGGTTGTCAGGGTGGGCAGTTACACTCACTGTACACCCACGACTCTGTTGCCATAAATTTTGCAGCTGACAAAGTGGTGGTGGGCCTGTACACACAACGGAGAGAAGGCCTACCTGGGGGAGGTGCCAGGTTAACAGTCTCTTCTTGAACTTCCGTAAAACCAAGGAGATAATCATGGACTTCTGTGTGCAATGTCAGAGGACCTACACCCCCTCATGATCAACGGGACACCAGTGGAGAGGGTGAGATTTTCACGTACTGTGTGTGCACATCACTGAGAACTTGTCATGGACAATGCAAACAGACACTGTGGCATGTAGACGGCTATAGCAATGCCTGTATCACCTCAGACAGATGAGAACATTCAACATTTAAGGGGTCTCTTAAGTCCTGAAATCCTTCTACTCTTCTACTCAGAGTCCCATACCAGTCAGTGGCCTTCACTGTCTACGTAGCTCCTACCTCGCTACCTGGACCTGCGAGCCTTCAGAGGGTGGTGCGGTCTGCCGAGCGCGCCCCCCCCGGGGACGTCCCTCCCATCCCCGCAGGACGCATAGCAGGTGTTTTAGTAGAGCAAAAAGGATTCTAAAGCAATGGACTGTTTGTACATTTCACCAGGAAGAGACACAGCAAGATTTTTTTGTCCCCCTGAGGCTATCAGAGCCTTGAACAATGACAAGACAAGACAAGACAAGACAAGACAAGACAAGACAAGACAAGATAAAACCCCTAGAAAACACAACTTTTTGCTCACAACAGTCTTTATTCTGTTACTTTTTGTACTTTATATTGTATTATGTATTATACAATTTACTGTGTAGCCTAACGATCCGTAACCTAGGTTATTACAAATATTTATGTTCTAATATTATGCTTTGAACGCAACAACTGCATATATGGCTTAATAATTCTCCCTTCACATTCTGTACACTCCCCATTGCTGCTAGAAGTATTTTCTTAACGTGTATTGAAAAAAAGAAGAGGAAATGCATGACTTGCAGTTCAAGAAAACATCACTGTAGTAATTCAAGGATTCCAAGACAATAATCTGTAGTTAAGTCTGAAACATGAACAGCTGCTCTCCCCTTTGTTTTAGAAAAAGAAAGGTAATCAAATGTAACGCTGAATATATGGGCTGGATCTTTATTTTTGTGAATGCAACTGCATGTTAATGAGGAGCTGAGCGGTCATGTAGTCATAGTGTGACATTTTTTCACTGTTAAGTGCATGGTATGTTCCTAAAAGTGTCTCCAAAAAGTTGCTCATGACTTCTTCCACTAATCAGAACCCCAGTGGTCAGTATACAGTATATAGACATGCTATGTTCTGTCGCCTATTACTTAATAGGGAATTACTTAATTAATTGTGTGACGTCAACGTTCTCTTTCTATATGTGTGATAATACTTGAGAGCACAGAACTCAAACAAGCATGTACTCCATTATCCTTTTAGGAAGGACAGACAGATCAACCGACTGACCAGCAAAGTGGCTCATATAGTACAAGTAATCTACATGCATTAAACCATTATTTTTTTAAACAACAGTAAAATATTAAATGTGCTCTTCAACCACAGCATCCATATTCTGGGAGGGACATTAGCCAAAAATAACGGATCTACAAGCTCACAACGTATCGCGTTACAACGCATTGTGAGCTTGTAGATCGGCAATTGTTTGCCGAAAAGATTTGGTTTAGACTGAAAAGAGCAGTCCAAGTGCAGAGCCAACCCAGGTCCAGTTTACTAAGTCTGGAGAGTTTAAGTGGTTTAAAATCGTCTTTGAGCTTTGTTTTGATGGCATATGAAGGCACAGGAAAACATGCATTTGATTCTGATTTGTGCTGAGTTACTAAAAGGCTTACTTTGTAAAATGCCCTTACTAGTTTTGTTGCCATGACAGCTGATGTGGCTCAAGTGAAGAACTTAATATTTGAGTTGGCAACAATCTTTGCAAGGAGGATGTTTGACTGCATGATGTGTGCTCTCTCTAGGCAATGGTGGAAGAAGTACTCAGATATTTTACTTAGGTAAAAGTAGTAGCAATACCCCAATATAAAAGGCTTGTGTTCAAAATGTTACTTGAGTAAAAGTACAAAAGTATTGGCATCAAAATATACTCAAAAGTAAAAGTACTAATGTTTGAAAATAGCCTATGTATAAAATAGGGCTAAAGTTGTTAATGTATGTTTTATAATATAGTAATTTATATCTGCAAAGTAACTAGTAACTAAAGTTTTCAAGTAATTGCAGTGGAGTAAAGTACAAGATATGCCTCTGAGATGTACATTACCGTACATTACATTACAGTCATTTAGCAGACACTTTTATCCAAAGCGACTTACAATAAGTGCATTCAACATAGGTAGGCAAGAAAACTACTAATCACCAGAAGTCTAAAGTGCATTCTCTTCTAAAACAAACAACTAAAAGTATACCTAGCGCTAAGGTAAAAGTGCAATATATCAGCTACCTACTTTCTAACAGATGAGACAAATAGGAAAATCAAATGAGCAAGAGATAAAACAAAGTATATCAAATAAATAAACAAGAGCTCTTACAAATAATTGACAACAAGTAGGCAAGGCTAAGAGGAAGGGTCAGGGTAGTGTTTCCTGGTGGGTTTTCAGCCTGCGGCGAAAGATGGGCTACTGTAGTGGAGTAGAAGTAAAAGTATTGCAAATTGGAAATACTCTAGTAAAGTAAAAAGTAACTCAAAATTGTACTTATGTACAGTACTTATAAGTACATGTACTTAGTTACTTTCCACCACTGTCTCTGGGTCGTCCTCAGACTATAATGTACATCTGTCAGGTAACAACAGCAGAGACTCAACAGAGTTGCCCGCTTGTGTAAACAAAAACTGGAGGGACACTACAAAAGAAAAGAGCAGTGAAGAACAGCAGGGGATTGTTCCCAGTTGGCATACATACAAACGGAGGTCAAAGAGGGTCAAGCAAACTACAGTAAGTATACACTTTTATTCAAGCGTCAGAAGGTGGCTGGTTCAATCTTTTAATGAAGTCTAAAATAAGATTCTTCTTGATAATACAGTATTCAGAATGGTCTTTGTTGTGTATCTTGAGTCTATGGCCTCATTTCAGTGAGATGAAAAAAAGAAATGCAAGAAACTTTTTCATCAGCTTTATTGCGACAGTGGTTATTTTTCATCCGGACAATGTGGGGAAAAGATGATCGCCACTTGAGATTGTGTACAGTAAACAGTTATAATGAATTGCTCGCCAAAAATGTTGCTTCTGTGGGAGTTAAAAATATGCACTGTGCGCACTGGACTATTCTACATACAGCTGCAAATTCCCAAACTCCCAACTATGAAGGGCCTGACTCCTGTGGTATGTGTGCATGCGTGCGTGCGTGTGCGCGTGTGCATGGGTGCATGCGTGCGTCAGTTTGGAAGGATGGAACAGAGACCAACAAACAGCCGACTGATGTAACACATTTACTATCAACTATCAAGCATTATGCACTGGAAAACCTATTTCCCTTGTAAAACATCACGCACAGGGTTACAGAAAAGGTGAAGCTAATTAACAACAACCACATTAACATCTTTCAAGGGCTTCAAAGGCAGGGAAAATTTAAATGAACACATATTTGCTTTGATTAGCCTGACTTCAAAGCTTCATGACAAAGCCTTGAAGGACCATGCCGGTGGTCATGGCATGTTTAGCCCACTGACAACTCATCTGAACTCATGGAATACTTGAAATGACTGCCAATCACTTTCCAAAGCATTCCATAGTCTGTTTGATTTTCAATTGTAGAGACTTGAACCTTGCTTACCTTGCTTGTGGTATAGGTAATCCAACATACCTGTGTGGTTATTTACTTATTTATTTTTGTCAGTTATCATTGCATTTTATTGCATTTTAAATAAAAAAATAAAATGGAGGAAAGAAAGTGGTCTATCTTTATATAGGATGTGGCCCGAAGTATAGTATATACTGATGCCAGTATGCCACTACTCTTAACTATACAATATATCAAAAATACAACTTCACGACACTGCAAATTGTTTCTGCCAATAGCATGTTTTCATTCCCTAGCACTCTAATCCTATGGCCACATTTTGCACTATTTGAAAAGTACTCTGGAAATATCTGCTAGTTGCCTATATTATAATTGTAAATTGTGAAGGTATCAAACTCATTTTCATCATCATCGTCATCATTATCATTATCATCATTATGATGATTATTATTATTGTGAATATTATGATTATTATTACTATTTACATAATACGCCCATGTGCTAAGACTAAGACTACTTTACAAGGGCAGACTGTCTGGAAATGATTCAAGATTGTATTGTTACATACGTAAAATTATTGGAGTTCGGCTGCTCAATATTGCAGCAAAATATCCCAAAAAATTCAATAAGGTAAGAACACTAATAATAGTAAATACAAATAACTAAAATATACATGAGAGACACTTAGACAATCGTTGAAATAAGTTGCAATAGTGCAGCCTTTCTAATTGACCTGCTACGGTTGTTAGCTCTTCAACTGTAAATAAACTCAAGCTTTGGGAACAGTTTGTTCGTGCAATATTTGTAGATGCTGCCATTGTTGCCAATTGCTTACTCATGACCTCAGCTGCCACTTGAATTTTCTGTTAGCAGTACTTTGCACTTTCCTGATCCTTTATGAGGACTTGTGCATTAGCTTTACTGCTGCTGTAACCTGGTGTGCTCTTCACAAGTCTGTCACTGCTGCGCCTCTCAGGGGAGGAGGCTGAGTGTTGTGAAAGACTAGAGGGGAAGGGGAGTCTGTTTTTCTCAAGTTAAACTTAAAACTAACTTTAGAAGATGTGCAGTTTATGTGCAGTTTATGTGCGAGAGTGTGTGTGTGTGTGTGTGTGTGTGTGTGTGTGTGTGTGTGTGTGTGTGTGTGTGTGTGTGTGCGTGCGCGCACACACACGTTTAGCCCTGTTAAAAGAACAACAAAGGATTGATTGACTGTTTCTTTCTTATGCAATCAGTAGTGTTGAATAAAGAGAAGTGGTAAAAAAAAAAAGGTAAGGATTAACCTCAGCCTTAAGTTTCAATGTCAAATGGATGAGAATGTTCATTACCTGGATTTCTGATTGTAGGAATATTGGTCTACGAGATACGCAACAGTAATGCCACGGCAGATCAGCAAATAAATAATAATATAATAAAACTATTAAATAATAAATAATAACAAATGTAGAGGTTTGGCAAATGCATGGCCTGTGTACTATTGTGAGTTTTTAAACAGCTGCAAGCCATGAGCAGTGAAAGAATGTGGAGAAGAAGAATGTAAACATCAGTGGAAAAAAGGGAGCGAGCATGAGAAAGAGAGAGAGGTTAAGACAAACAGGGAAAGAGATGGAGAGAGTAGTACAGCATGTGAAGAAACAGAGGGCTCCCAAGAGAACATAATGGAGAGATTGGCATTAAAGCCTGACACGTGCCACCACAAATTCTGACCCCAGGACAACAAAGGAGAGGTAATGGTAACCATAAATAAATGTGGTTTGTCACTTACAGTGTCTATATGTGCGTGTGCATGCGTGAGTGTTTTGTGTGTCTGCGCCTGTGCCTGTGCCTGTGTGTGCGTGCGTGCGTGCGTGCGTGCGTGCCTGCGTGTGTGTGTGTGTGTGTGTGTGTGTGTGTGTGTGTGTGTGTGTGTGTGTGTGTGTGTGTGAGCGTGAGCGTGTGTACGAAACCCTCTGAGGAAGATGGCTGAGGTGTGGCAGTAAAACAAAGCACAGAAGTATATAATAAAATAACAGGTTGACTGTTAGGGTGTGTTAGAGGTGTAAGACTCGCCAGCTAAAAGATCAATAACTCTAACGGATTTATGTGGAAGGCAAACTTTTGCCCCCTTGCTCCACTCTTTCTTCTACTGACAGTGTTGTTTAATACACAGTGGTATTATCCAAGAAGAGGCACCAGCAATTTAACTTAATGACAACCATTCTCACGGGGGAGACCGTGTTTAACCACATGAACCCTAGCATATTCTGGGCATGTTATATTACAGGTGAACCAGCATGCAAGAAAATTAGTGGGCCACAGATAGAATCCTGGGGCATACCCCGGTCAACTAAGTATAAAATGTTTAAGTGATTAATCCACAAAGCACCTCCTTCTAACATCCACACCTGTGCATAAATACAGCACACAATTTAAACGCAACCACCATTAACACATTGAGTGGCAAAAACGGCCCTGGCTGTTTTTCATAATCCAACCCTTGAGTGCCAAAAACGGCCATTAAAAAAACACCAGGAGATGTCATTTTTTGAAGATTTAGACTCCTATCCACTTCCTGGTGAACGCATTACTTTAAAAGCCTGTATCTCGGCTCCTGCTCCTGATGTTTTTTTTTTACTATGTATTTTTGGCGAAACATGCTATTTTCAACTGGCTGCAACTATGGAACGGATTACCGAATGTTTGTTTTTTTTCTGGATTCTACGAGACCCCTGTGTGTGTAATGAGGGGATCAGGACGGTGATCACGGAAAATATTTTGTGACGATTGCAACGATTTTAAAAATCGTTAAATATGCTGGCACTGGCTGTACCCTTAAAAAACCTCTGGCACTTAATGTGTTAAGCACTTTGCAATCAAACTATTATACTAAATATAAATAAATAAAACAAGACGTACATGATGCACAATTAATTTCTCCATCCATAGCAGTCTTCCTCTGTGGAACTGACCTGGCATGTAATTTCAAGGCTGAAAGCTGGAGCAATGGCTATGGGTGGAAGGTGACCTCTATCTCCTGGGCACCTCAGGCCTAGTAGGGTGCAGTTACAGATTGTCCTAGCTAAGATTGTTCCAGCGTGATTCACTTTATCGTCTATTGTCGTTCGAAAAGGGTCAGATAAAGGTTTGCGTGCATAACTCAATTGATGTGCACAGGACAGGATTGATCTTTGTGTCTGTGCAGCTTGTCTAGTATAGCTGCTAGCAAAGCACACTCCATGCCTGTGGCACACATGTGTGTGTGTCTTGCTTGCATGCGTGCGACTGCGTGCGTGCGCGCGTGCACTGTTTTCAAGAGCAACTGGGCCAAGTGTGAATACAATGAATACATGTCCTCCATGGTGACAATGAGAAGTAATATTGTTGTAATGTAATGGTGGGCTCTTAAAAGAGTTATCTCTCTGGTGGGAATTCTATGCTCCACAATTATTTTATTATATTGTTCCCATATCTGGACTCTCACCTTAGGCTATCTCTCTGGAACTACATTGCCCAGGCATGCTTTATTACATTCTGCCTTAATGCACATAAAGTTGTGTACTGCTAAATTGACTGATGAATACAGTAGTTGACCATCTGCTGTTTGTCTGGCACTACCCACTTTCACTGCATGTGATGTTCTGATGTCGCTAGTAGGCTGCAGGCACATACTGTTACCACGTCTCTGCATCATTGTCACCAAAGCCTCAATTCTTCTTCTTGGGGAACAAGTTGATTCTAATCCTGATTTAATACACTCAACACAGAAAACACTAATTAATACAATCTGTGTTTCTCTAAGGCTGCATGGCTTTATCAATATGTTTACAAATGATAGGAAAAGCTGATGTGATTCATGTTCCCAAGCCTGCTGAGAGTGTACCAGTCCTAAGTGACACGTTTAGCTGAAGACGCCGTGCGTCAAACAGCCTTAATGACATACTGTGTTAGCGGTTGTACCTATGAGCAGCACTTCCCACAGGCATTTGTATTTGTGCTGAAGTAGGTGTTCTGGGCAATATTTTAGTAAGAAATTCTTGGTTTACTGTCCCATGGCGTCCTCGCTGTTACAAGTACAGCAACAAAGACAATTTTAGTCAGTGAGGGAATCGAAGAGCAAATAATTTACTGTTGAGTACATAAGAATCATGTTATTCTTCACAACCATGCAAATATATATCCCTCAGTCACTGTCCACATGTCAAAGGCCTTGGTAGGCCTACTATCTCTACACTAGTCAAAGCCATCTACTGTTTGAAAATTACAAAATAAATAAGGAAACAGACTGCCTACTAGTCTCTTTTGTCTTATTTTTGATTATTGATCAGAGACTTTAGCATATCCTTGTCCTGGAATCAAGGACCTTTGTGCTTGGCTGGACCCGGGTGGGACCAAATGACCACGGCACGCACAACAGGTGACCAATGAACACCATTAGAGTGCATTGGAACATGTGAAAGGCCTAAGTAAAAGTACTTAAAAACTGTACTGTGCAGTACTTGAGTAAATGTACTTAGTTACCTTCCACCACTAGAAGCATGAGTAAATGTACTCAGTTACTTTCCAGTACTAGTAGCATGTGACTGTTATCACTGTTTGTGAAACAGAGAGAGAGAGAGAGAGAGAGAGAGAGAGAGAGAGCGAAGGATTGTCTGGTTTTAACTTTTTTGCGAAGTGCATGAGCCAAATGCCCTTGATTATTAGCAGGAGGGTCCATGCAGAATGTCTTGCAGTTTGAATTGGGTTTCTACTAGGTGTAAGTATGTAGGACTAGTAGCGTGCCAAAGTTTTGGGAAGATACTATAATAATTATAATAGTGAGGAGGACCTAAGTGCACACAATGAACGGCAGAGGTGCCTGCTACAAAACTGTTTGGTAGCCCAGGCACGGCCTCATTCAACCTGGGTACTAGGCTTCACAATACTGCTACCTCTGGTCTAACACTGGTTCAATCCTCAATGTTCTTTTACCCATTTGTAACTCTTGAGTGTGTACAAATGTAACCAAATGAACCCATACACTCAGGATTTTGTTGATGTTGAGATATGAGTGCTGAAGCTGCAGAGCAACGCAGCAGTGCAGTCAGCGGCATGATGTCAATGTGTCCTGTTCCCTCTGTGTCACAGCTGTCTGAGCACCCCTGCTGCCCTTGCTAAGTGGTCAGGAACAGGAGAGGTCAGTGGACTGTCACAACTTTGGCCACGAGGACACATTTTATCAGCCAAAATCTTTATTCCCTCCTTTCACCTCTCCTGGATCTAACCCTTGTGGATAGGAAATCTATGACCATCTAAAACATAATGTATTCCCATTTGTTAGCATATAATAAAGTTACTGTATGTACCATAAACTGATTAGATGGTGTATTTAAGTAAGGAATATATGAGAACCTACAGTGTCATATACTATACATTCCATAGGCTATTATGGAGAATCAATACTACTGCAGGCCATAGCTGAAAGTTCTATTGGAAATTACCACATGTACAGTATAGGACTTTAAAAACAATTTTAATATGCTAATCCCTGCCCAAAGGTTGCAGCTATTATTATAGTCAAAGTTTTCCACGCTTCTCCTCCAATCTTTTGCGGTAGATGTGTAAATTATGTATAAAGAACTATGCCAGCTTCATCAGGAACTGTGTGCTTGTATTTTTCTTTCTAAGTGATGTTTTATAGTTTAATTGATATAGATTATATAAATATGTATTAGATTTATTAGATTATACAATTTTATTTAATCACATTTTCCAGTGTGGGTATATGGCAAAACTGGCGGAAGCGGACACATTTCAAGATCCACCCTCCTATTTATATGTCGTTATGGCCTAATTAACAATTATCAAGTGTTTTCGACACTGACTCAAAAGTGTACTTGTTATACATCATTACTTTTATGAGGTTCGAGTCAGATCCTGAGGCCTGGATCAACTCAAACATTACTTTGGGGAAGAAATAGTCCTTCCTGTATTCAATTCTGAATAACATATTAATGCCCTCCATGCAAATGAGATTTCCACATGTTAAATAGCAAAACAAAATGGTCATGAGAAAAAGATGAATTACCTGTCCCATTGAGTTCCCTCCACACCTGGCCTGAATTACTGCCCGCTCTTCCTCATAATCATAATCAATTAAGTCTATTTTCATTTGTCGTAGACTATACTAGGTAACTTTAAAAAAAAAACTAAAGTTAAATTGTAAATCTTTTGTGAGTGGCAAATGTTTCACAACACCCACTCCATGAATTTAACCCCCGAAAGCATTTTATAAACATATTTTCTATTGAAACGGTGGTGGGGCGCCCTTCCCGCGAAAATGACGTCATCCGGTCGGAAACGGAAATACAGCGGTTTCCTGTTTGGCCAGGAACTAGCGCGCTATTAACAAAAAGGAATCTCACGCCGTTTTTTTTTTGGTATTATAGGATTTGAAAATGGAAAAACAACAGCAAAAGAAAACACAGCTCACGGTAACTAAAGCTCCTCTGGCTAAGAGAAACGATCCGCAGATAGTTTAAAAAAATTAAAAGAACGTTTTTGCAACGCTTCCGCCTTCCGGTGAAAACAAATGGAATTCTGGGTAATGCAGGACTCAGCAAAATAACTGCAATGACGGTAGTGACCAGCAGAGGTTGCTAAAAATGTTTTTCTTTTTTTTTTACCTGCCTTGTATTGCTTTAAAGCAAAGCAAAGTTTTACATAACGGACCCACAACAGTAACTTGGGACATGGAAGAGGAATTATGATTATGAGTTATATCCATTTCAATAGTTTCACTTGAATTTAATTAGTTTGTGTTGTAGCACTGCGTACAAACTAAACTGTCACATGTTTGTAAAGAAAGTGCATTTAAAAAAAGGTTACAGCTTACATAATATATACAAATATAAATCCATTTAACTGTAAAGCAGTGAGCAAACTACAGAGAGAAAAATTTAATGAATACACGTGCAGAGACATTTCTCAGCAGAGCCATTACAACGGGCGAGCACAAGAGGAATTACAAACAAAACGATATGTCAACAGACATTTAGTGTATTCGGTGTACAAATTAGGACAGATTTGTAAATTAGGATGGACTTCCTCTACATGTTAACAGCCCCAGCAGATTTCCCTATTGTCTCTGACCAATGGAACATCATCAATCTGGCTGAAGGGTAAAAAAAAGAAAAAAGAAAAGGGTATTTAGAAGTTGGGGTCTTTTGCTCAAGCTACTACTGTAGATGTCTTTTAATCTATTCCATGATGAGGGCTACACTTTAAAAGCCTTAATAGCACATGCAATTTGCAGCCTGTCAACTACTGATAGCTGTTATTCAGTTGCAAATCGACATAAAGTTACGTATGCCTATTGAAACACAAATCCATTAGGGAAGTTGAAATCGATTGTTGGAGCTGCTCTTTTCACAGCACAGAGGACAATCTTAGTAGTCATACTAAGCTGGTAGAAGTGGCGTAAGGTGGTTACAACGGGCCCCAGTGCACGCTATAGGCATATTATGAGGGGCCCAATAGTGCATGCATTAGGGCACCCAGTGCACGAGTAAATACGACTTTATTTTCCTACATTTTGTTTTTAATTATTACTATTTCAAAAGATAAAAATGAGAAATGTTTCATGTTTAATTTTTTTGTTTGTTTTTGTTATCCATTAATTAGAGGGAATAAAGGCTTTTACCGCCTGGGCACTTAGGCTGGTAGTCCAGTCTGACAGTGTGTCGGGGGTTTGACTCCCCCATCCAGATGGCCTTTGCTGCATGTCGCTCCCCTTCTTCTCTCCCCATTTCCTGTCAGCCTACTGTCCTGTCAATAAAGGCATAACATCGTTAAAAAAGAAAATAGCAGAATCAAGCAGATCTACAAGCTCACAATATGTTGCATTGCGACGTGTTGCGAATAGTTTAAATTAGTTAACATTTTAATTAAATGCAGATCTATGTGTGGTGGTTCTACTATAGACTGAAATTCACAGAGGGCTGAGTAATATTAATTCAATGAGAGACTAATTATACCTAAAAATGGGTGCACTTTGTTATTTACTAACTTTCTGCCTGCTGTGAGGTTCTCAAATCACAAGCTAATAAACTAGTGTTGGTTCACAATAGCAGCCATGTTGCTGCTAGTGAAGAGGTTGTTTCAGATGTATTATCCATGCCGTTTTCAAGGTCAACTGTAACTGAAAAGTTGGAGTTAGGCAGAAGATTAAGACCCACCCTAGAGCTTAATTTGGTGCAGAAAACTAAAGACTTTGAAAGGCATTTCAACTCTTCAATACCCATGGCTCAACCAGGATGCAAAAGCATTACTGCTGGGATTGTTTACTTTTTTTTGGCACAGAAAGGGTACTGAGCCAAAGATAGATTTTCTGATTCAGATAGTGTGTCCAACTTCCAAGTGAGCCCATCAATGCTTCAAGTCATCTGAAAGCTACGATTATTCACCTTTAAATTTTGAGGACAGCATAGATAGAGCTCCAGCTGGATGAGCAACAATGAATGGATGCCTTTGCTCAAAAAGTACTCAACTCCAGTACTTGTGTCAAATTATTCTGGTCAAATATTACTCAACGACAGTATAAGTGAAAGTTAATCTGTCAAATGTGTACTTGTGTCAAAGTGGAGTTACAATAGCCTACTTGCTTTTAAAAATATATATATTTTAAAAACATGTGTGTTCTTGGGCAAGCAGGGGTTGCCATTCAGTTGCCTCTGCAAACAAGGCAAATTAACAGCAGTTGCTAGATGTAGTGGCAGAGTATGACAGCGAACTGCAAACTCACCTTGCCACAGTGTTCAGTGGTGTATCATCTACGATTTGATATCCAGTTCTGTCTGGCCAGGGTGGATGAGCGTCACAGAGCAACTGAAAAGGGGAAAGATAAGTTTGACAGGGTCTACGGGGAAAACAAATAAAACATATAATAAAAAACAGGCTTCGGTTTGCCCTCCAAGCGGCCATGGAGCTAAAGGAGACACACAATACAGGGAGCTCCACTGTAGTGTAATTGACAGCCTCCTAACAAAGATTGCCAACCGCTAGTGACCACAAAAATATGCAATTTTTCTGGATAATCAACAGTGACCATTTTCCCAATGCTTCCTTTTTTGATGGACAGCTATGGTGCATATTTTGACCAGTCCCAACTCTACACCGATCTCACTGTCATGTCTGACTTTGCGGGTAAGAGTCCAGCTGACATTGATCCGTTTATCCTCAAAAAAGAAGTGAAAGAATGCATGGCACAAGTGAAAACTCTCACATTCCTCATCCTTGACAATCCCTGTGGCCACTGCCTCTCTGGAGAGGTCATTCTCTGTGCTAAAGTGCATAATAACGTACTCGAGGAACACGACCGGGCAGGGCCAACTGTCAGACTTGGCCTTAATATCCACGAGAGGGAATTACTGGTGACATTAAAAGCCAATGATCAGTTGCATTATTGTGCCATCAACCACTTCATTCAAGAAGATAGGAGGATGGACTTCATTTCAAGTAGTGTGAAGGGTAAGTTATTTAAAAAACTTATAGGGCACCATGCCAACTGATTTTATTCTGTTGCTGGGTAAGAACCTGTTTTGTCTAGCTATAGGAAAAGGTCAGTTTTGGGCAAATTATTCAGGAAGAGTAATACGTTACTTGTTACTTTACTCAATTAGTTGCATTACTAGTTATATTATATTACTATATAACTTGTGCTACCCCCCTAGATAAATAAATAATAAAGTTGAATTGCTTTCTTTCTTTTCCTTATGCAGGATATTTGCTGTAGACCTACACCATCCTTCCTCCCATGTTGGATCTATACGTATAGCTTGAATTACATTTCAGGCTAATTATTGGCCCCCTTGTTTGTTTGAAACTTCTGTTGCTGCTGTGATGATGAATAATTAATTTGACAACTTCTCTTTTGATAATTGTACTGACTGCTCTAAGAACAAATATTGCAGCATATTAAATCTGTTCCCTCTTTTCATGAATGATTTAGTGCAAACAAACATGCCCATAAATTCGCAAAAAAGTTAAGAAGTTTTGGAATACAGGCTTACCTTCACAATTACATCTGGAAGGCCAGCTGTCACTGTCATCCGTGAGAGGGTGTCTTTAAAGGCAAGAGCCCTTGTTATCAGCAGGGTTGGTAACAAAGTCCCATAACAACAGTTATCCCCTTGTAAAAGTGTGTTCCCGCCGAAAGATCAAATATTTGTTCGAGCGGCACGATTACATACAAAGTCAATACAAAGATATCCAATAGTGCTGTCAGAGGCTTCATTATGGTTTCATTATCAGACACGTTTTATATTTGTTGTACCTTTGACTGAGACAAACTCAAAATAATGTCAATAGTTCCAGGTGTTGAAAGTAAACCTAATCTGATATCCTGCCTTAATCTTTTCAAACAATTAGCCGACGTGACGTGACCTTGCACCTACTCATGGACCTGCGCTGACCGGGCACAGTGGAAGCACTAACCTACACGCTGTACTGTAAGTACACAATTTGCGCGAGGGTGCATGCTTATAAAGAACAGACTTACAATCTAACAAAGCGTTGCATCGCAATGCGTTGTTATCTGGTAAATCTTTTTGTGTAATATGGAGCATACTGTAAACTGTAGTAGCCTGTAGTAGCCTGTAGTAGCCTGTCAGTAGTTACTCATTACTGGGGAAAGTAGGCATAATGTTACAGTGTCAAAATAATTACTTAACGCAATACTGCCCAACACCACTGGATAAGGTTTGTTTGGGAAAATGGTCATTGTGCAGAATTACCAGTCAATCTGTATATCTCTGCTGGCAGAAACCAGCTACTCCAAATGTTATTTTTTCAGGTAATGAAAATAAAAAAATTTTTTTCAGGAAATGAAGAAAACCTCATATTTATTTTAAAATAAAGCAATATTGCCTCATCAAAGTTGGTATTGTGACTTTATATATTGTCAGATACTTGCATGTGTCATTATATTATCACCACTTTACCTAAATCCAGCTCAAGTGGAGTTTTGTCCATCATTGATAAGAACAGCTGAAAATGGATCAAGCTCACAATGCATCACAACGCGTGAAACCGTTGGACAAACCATAACTCCACCCCCTCTCCTCTGCGTGGCACACAGAGCAGCTGCAGACTCGAGCAGAAGAAAACAAACTTTAATGAGGCAGGGTTTTTCCCCCGTAGTCTGTTAAAATTAACTACCCTACTGAAAAAAACAGCTAAGACCAGCTAAGACCAGCTAATAACAGCTAAAACCAGCAACCATCATGAGCTGTTTTTGCTGTTTTTTTTTCAGCAGGGTACGCAGTGTACCTGTTTATGAAACTGATGTTAAACAATTAATTATATTTAAAAAATCGATGAAAAATGTATTGTAATATTTAAAGCAGTACTTTAAATATTACAATAACTTTTGCAAAGAGGGGTTCACAGAGTTGCAGTTTAAGTAGAACTAGCGAGAGAAATTGTACATCGATTTTTGAAATATAGTTAATTGTTTTCATAACATTAGCGTCAGTGGTAAGTTTTATAAACAGGTACACTGCATAGTTACTTTTAACAGACTACGGGGGAAAAAACCCTACCTAGTTAAAGTTTTTTTTCTTCAGCTCGAGTCTGCAGCTGCTATGTGTGCCACTAAGAGGAGAGGGGGTGGAGTTAGCTGGTTTGTTCCGACGGTTTGACTAACCAATGGAGTTTTTGGAGGTTTTGTCAGAAGCAGTTTTTAATTATTTTCATTGGTTCAATATTTTTTTAACCAACACACAGACAAAAGGGTGTTCAATAGCGTTGATTTATGAAAACAGTTTACCAAGTCAGCAATTTTGTGGTAAACAAGCAGAAAACACAGCACTTTGCACCATGTTATCAGCTTGCCGGTTGTTGGCGGGGTTATTGTGCCGACAAACCGCCAATCAGCGTATGCCAATTTCAGTAGTCCACATGGTATAGTTATTACGAGGGGGAAATAGGCTCTCTCACTCTTGCTCTGCTACCCTCTCTTGCTCTCTCTCCAAACTCTGGTCTGACGTCTCACACAAAGTAAACTGTTGCTTAACAACACCGGTGTATGCTGATGTCAGGAATGTCCATAATGACACACAGACTGTTATTCCTGTCAGGAGGCGGAGATTATGTTTTTGTCCGTATGTGTATGAGTTCTGTTGTGATGCACCCACAGTATAAATTAAACAAAATCAAATATGTGGTTACTTAAACCACATTTCGTGTTGTGTTACTTAAACCACATTGGTGGTTTAAGTAACTTTTAATCACTTGCTCATTTTCCTTTAGTACTGCGCTGGCCTGCCTTGTGTATTTCCATGATGTCAGTTGCACACCCAAATACACAATTTATTTTAAATATTTTCAATACATCTGGTCTTTAAAGTGGCATGAAATAAATGAGCATCGTGCCTGTCACAGACATGCGCAGAGCAAGTTCTGTCAGGGAACTCAGTGCCAGAGGTGGGGACTTGGACTCGAGACTCGAGACTCGACTTGGACTCGAGTCCCGATTTTGATGACTTTAGACTTGCTTGATCAAATCAAAAATAGACTTGGACTTGCTTGGGACTTGAATGCCAAAGACTTGAGACTTGACTTGACTTGAACGCCAAGGACTTGAGACTTGACTTGACTTGAGCCCTCTTGACTTGAAAATGTTCAAGTCACTTAATACCTTACAGCAAGCCCAAATAATATTAAAAGGTTTAAAAAGTGTTGCATTAACCGGCCGTCAGTGATGCCTAGCATAGTGTTGCCAAGTCCGCTTATTTTCCGCAACGTTTTGGAGAAAAAAACGGCTTGTTTTTGGCTTGTTTTTTTTTGGTCGGTTTGCTTATTTCTCTCACGATACATGGCAACGCTGACAAACTCACAGTCCCATTGACGGTAACACAACAACAACGAGACAGGAGGACAGCACATAAATCGCCTTGTAATTCGTATTGATTCCCCGACATTAAAGTATCAGTATCAGTTCAATACAGGACACATCTTTTAATTTCTGTTAATTTAAACTGGTAACCTTAATCATGTAGTAGCGTGTACTAGCATCGCCTGTGTTCCACGTGTTGCACGTAAACAAACACATACCGGCTTTACTCCTGGCGTCGCTGCTTCTGGAGGTCTGGGTGGAAGAAAATGACGACTCCAGCAGTTATAGCTTATGGTTTTAAAGATTACGTGGTGGAGGACAACAAGACAAGAAAAGCAGTATGCAAGGCATGCGGTGCCAAAATCACAGATGGAATTGCAACTACCTCGAACTTCAATCGGCTCTTGTATAAGGTGCACAAAGAAATGTAAGTGGATCCAGATATAAGAAACCTAAGCTAATGTTCTACAAGTGGGAGGGAAAACATTATTGTAACTGGAGAGAGAGAGAGAGAGAGAGAGAGAGAAGACCTACTTCACATTAACATTACTGTGTGTGCTAAGTGCAAACTATAATAACCAGTGGTGGAAACAAAGTAACTTTCCACGTAAGTACATATACTCAAGTACTTTACTTAAGTACAATTTTTAGCTATATACATTCGGCCATTTGAAATTAGCCGAATAGCAGATCTACAAGCTCACAATAAGCTTGTAGATCTGCCTTTAAACCCTGTCCTCACGGAGGAAATTGAAAAGTACAGTATCTACATTATGTTGGTGGACTCCAGAACCCTTGTTTAATAATAAATGCAAATTGTGGAAAATGCTCATGATTTATGTAAATCTTTACATATCATTAATTAGTATTATGTCTTGGTGGGACTTGTTTGGGACTCGAAACAAAAGGTAAGGACTTGGTTGGGACTTGAAACAAAATGCTTAGGACTTGGTTGGGACTCGAAACAAAAAGTTCAGGACTTGGACTTGACTTGGGACCTGCCTGTGTTGACTTGGACTTGACTCGGGACTTGAGAGCAAAGACTTGAGACTCGACTTGGACTTGCAACATAGGGACTTTGTCCCACCTCTGCTCAGTGCAGTTGTTGGTGGCCTGCCATTGGACCACGTCAGCTACACGTACTCAGCTACACGTACTCATCCACACATACTCATCCACTCACACTCATTTCATTCTCAGACCGCTCCATTTAAGCTGTAAGTTTGCACTTCTCATTCTGCTTGCTTTTGCTGCACACACACAGTTACTGCTGCTGCGCTGCTGTTCATTGCTGTTGCTAAAATTGCTGCTCACCCTCCACCACCCCATGCTACCACCTTCTTTTTTCGATTAATCGTGCAGCACTACTGCCTGCCATGTTTTACCCTTCGGCAGTTTTTAAGCGGAACAGGAAAACAAGCTACAAAATCAGTCTACGGTCAGTTATGTAGAAAGTTAACTATTTTAGAGGTTGAGATTGCGGCCAGCTTTGGATCAATGCTCTGTGAGCCTGCTGGATTTGGAGTTCCGCTCCATCATGTAGTGTGAGATGATTTTTAAACAACTCAGAACAAAACAAATTCAGTCAGTGATCTCCACTTTTTATCCTCTGGTACTCCATAAATACGCAGCTTATTGCTCCCAGAATGGCTCTCTAAATCAACTATCTTGTCCTGTATTCTGTTCTGCTTCACGACTGTCAGCATGTGTCTTTTATCTCGCAAAACTTTGTCTTTAAACTCTGTATAGTCTTCTCTAGTTTTCTTGACATCATTTTTAAATTCACTACAGAAAGATGCCGTCTCATATCTCGTCTCATAACTAAGTCTTTTAGTTCTTTGGAGAGTAATGTCAGACCTAGCAGTGCATTTTTAAAAGTTGTTACAGTTTGTTAGCTTCTCCTGCCGTTGTTCCTTCAGGATCACCATTTTATTTCTGTTCGGTGATCTTTTGACCACATCCGTGTTTTCAGTCAGTTTTTGGCATACTGGCAATTCCTGTCTAGAGGAATACTCTTATTTTGCGGTGGTCCAAATCACTCCAATCTGAACAACAAAAAGGGAGAGGGTGCCCCACTCAAAAAAATCAATGCATTCAATAACACAACTAGAAAAAGTGCTCCTTGGAGCACAGGTCTCCGCCAGGTCAGATATAGGTTATTGTGGGCCAGCAATGTTCGGAATTCACCAATGAGGATGGAAAATTAGAAATCGGACAGATCCGTCTTGATCACATGATCATAGAGATAATGTGTACCGATTTGCGTGATGTTTGGAAACCTGTCAAATCAAAATCTGTAGGAGCAATATATAAAAAAAAATCTGCCTCCTCAACGCAGTGGGAATGTGCGTGCAAAGTTTCACAGCAATCAGACTCTGCGTTCATGATTTGAGCCATTTTGTTCAAAATGGGCCACTCCTGCAAATCTTAGATGCCAATCTTAGCCAATCAGGATGGAATATGAAAAAACGGACAGCTCCGTCTTAAATCGGCCTCCTGGTGGCGCTACAAAAGGCAGATGTGAAAAATGCATGGCAAAGATTTTTCATTGGCCTCTAGGGAGTGAACATACAAAGTTTCACACAGAGTTGCACACAGATTGGTGCAGTTATCCTGTAGGTAAAAACGTGAATCGGCCTGTTATAGCGCCACCATGAGGCTGAAAATATTTAAGTGGCATTTCTACCTCGGCCTAGTGGGAATATGTGTGCAAAATCTGCCAAAATCGGCCACGCCTTCGGTCTGGCGGAGACAATGACAGAACAATAACACATATATGTAGGTGTGCCCCAAGGAATGCCTGGAATTCTGCTCTCACCCACTAACCGACCTGGATGCCACACTCTTTTATTGATAGCAGATAAAAATACATAAATAAATAAAGTCACTCACCAATAGGCGACATTGCCATCTTGTTTTAGCACCACCTGAAGTGTTCAGAGTCTAAACGTGTATGTATTCCCATGCTTACTAATGAATTTAGAATACATTCTTAACCTGAAGCTGACTGCCATGCACTATGCACCAAAGCAATTATGATGAATTCACATATGAATCAGGTATCACTGCAGGAATTTTAATACAACAAAAGCAATGTTTCGCAAGGGAAACTGGCCTCATTAGGGTTGAGTTTCTCAATCAGCTGAATTTTAATTGATTAATTCCCTGTGATAATACTTTCACTGGATTGACCCAGTGCAGGCATGATTGCTGTATTATTCCAGTGTTAGTTCATTGAACTTTTGCTGTATATGAGAGGTACAGTACACATCCAGAAATGTTTGTCCCAAGTGTGGAACAGAGTACATTTATAATGCTATTGATAATCAGACTTACAACTCATCTTTTCACAATATCAGTCATGGCCATCCTTCTGTGGTTTGTGTCTTTGGGAGTGTGTCAATCTAATTTATTCTCAAGCAAACACAGAGGAGGGAGTGCACACCTGTGTTAATGAGCTGCTGGCCACGGCAGGAAACCGTATTGACAAGGGATGAGGCACAGCTCTTAGCCACGATGCAAAAGTGTATTTAAAAAGACGTTTTGACAGTGAAGTCTTCCTCCGGGTTTAACAGAACATGAATCACTTATAAAGAGACTAAATATTAAATATACAACAACAATACAAAAAAGATACATATTTCTGGGACACTCTGAGAAATATAAATATATGGTAGCAAATAGGAAAACAACCACAACAGTAGGAAACACAAAACGAACTGGATCGAGGACTTTCCAGAGTAATACAGGAGGGGACAATTACCAGAACTCATTTGTGAGCTCATTTGTGAAGAGCTCTTGGACGAGAGGCTGCACAAGGAAACAACACCACATTGTGTCATCTGTCTGCTTGACACGTTTGAGTCAATTAAATATAGCAAAAAAAGTATAAATGATTTTTTTATAATATTACAAACAGTTAAGAGTGGAAAAACTTTAGGAGAACATATTTTCTAAGAAGCAAAATTCCAATAATATTGTTTTTTCTAATAATATTTTTCTAAAGAAAAAAGAATTGTGTAACAATGAAAAAACAAATACAACTTGAGCCCAATTGATTGCAAAAAAACATTGGAGAAAGGGGCCGAGGGGAACAGGTCCAGGCTGAGATAACCTATAGTGGACGGTGGTTTTATTGAAAGGCAGTCAAAGGTTAGAGCTCATGATTCAAGCGTCGGTAGCTAGTGTCGTTTTGAGCCAAATATGCACCCAGCAGGCTGGGTTATTTGCAGTAGCGCACATTGCTCAGACGAAATACAACAGAGGTTTAGGTGTATGGGTCGGGTTGGGTTATCATAAACACAGTTGTCATTTTTATTTAGAGGGTAGAAATGGCAGGTTCCGAGCTGACAGTGAAATGCAAATGATCCCATTAACTTGAACAATGACGGTCTCCAGGTGGTCTGGAGGTGTGAAGACCGCTCTGGCTGGGGTGAGAGCGGTAAATGTTGCCGGAAAATAACATCAGGGATGGTATGATGATTGATGCCTAATTTCATATTTAGAAAACAGAGACGATTTGAATCGAATATTGAGGAAAAGTGAGAGCTTCATGAGCAATCGACTTCAAAATCTAAAAATCGGTCAGGTTGACTGCTTAGAAAGGAAAGGTCTCAAATCGAAATTAACATTAAGGCCATTCGGGGTTAGGGTATTCAAAAAATTGATCCAAAAGGCTTCTCTCTTAAAGGGGAAATCCACCCCTTTTCAATATTTAACTATGTCATTAATATAGCATAAAGGAGTTTTGTGGAAATAAGAAAAAAGTTCCCCCCTTTCTGTGTTGCCTTGAACTGGAGGATTGATTGTGGGTTTAACATTGCAAATTACACCGTGATGAGTCATCACGGTGTATCACCTCCTCTTTTTCAATACCTATGTAGCGGAGAGCAGAAATAGAATGATCAGCCTCAAGAAAGTGCGCTGCAACAGGGTAAAGCAAATTTTTGCATCTGATGGAACTGCGATGTTCCGCTATACAAGGCTTGAGGGCGCGTGTGGTTTTGCCAACATAGAATTTTCCACATGGGCAGTAAATTACATAAATAACACCCTTTGTGTTGCAGGAGATAATCCCCTTGATGGGGTTTTCTTTTGCCTGAATGGGGATGTTGAAAAGCAGTGCATTTAAAGGTGCTATTACATTGAGCGCAGGCGCCACACTTATAATTCCCATCTGGGATTGGGCTAAGAGTGCGTTGCAGGCTCTTAACTGGAGGCGGGAGGTCAGAATGCACTAAAGAGTCTCTTACATTTCTCCCTCTTGAAAAAAACAACTCTAGGTGGATCTAGGAAAACAATACGGAGGGTCTGATTTTAGTAGATGACAGTGTTTTTGCAAAATTGGTTTGACAAATTCAGCAGCTCGGGAGTACTTATACTACTTAGTGATAAACAGTGGTGTAGAATTATTACTTTTCGGGACCTCTTTTAGGAGGTCGGCCCTAGATGTATGATTGATTCTGTCAACAATAGTGTGTAGTTGCTTTTCAGTGTACCCCCGTTGCCTAAAATCTAATTTATTCTGCCATTTCTTCATCTTCACTTTAACGTGCATTAAATATTTCATGCTCGAATCCCTTTTGCTTCAGAGATAGAGTGGGCCTTGTAGGTGGTACAGTAGATTCAGCGCAGGGAGGCATGGATACCATTTGAAATTCCTGTAAGCGTCTGTCACGGACAAGCATGCCGTGCAAGAGGTAATTGTCTCTTTAATAAAAGGCGAAGGCGTCACTCCTCCTCAGGTGGGCTGTGTGTGCTGTTTCTGTTTGTGCAAACAATAAGAAAACTGTGCTTGATGTTACATCAATGTCAGGCCTGGTGTTCTCTCCTGGTGTTTAGTGATGACGCCTTCCCACTTTCATTTATCTTTTAATCTTTCTTCAAAGACTTTGTCTGGCTGTCTTTGACACAATAGGCAGCCTCGGTATGATATCTGCAGCTCTCATGGGGGGGGGGGGGGGAATGAAAACCTGCTGAAGATGATGAGCTGTAATAATGTACCACCTACTACAGATAATGAAAAAACAAACAATTAAATTGCATTTGCATATTGTACAGAAGAAGTGTTTCAGGTTTAGTACCTGGTATTTTGTGAAGCTTCTACAGAATAATGTGTATTCAGTGAGAAAACCGCCATTTGCCCCCATTCATCTGATCGTCTAACAAAAAAATATGCACCAGTTATAAAAGCAATGGATATTCACACTTTGGACTGCTTTATTTCCCAATAGATATACATATATATGTGGAGACAGAATTTAGTCAAATCTGCCTGGGAAAAAGGTTTTGGTGTAAAGTACCTGGTGACGGTGCTCTGCTGATTATGGCTGAATCTCATCTTCAAGGGATCTTATACTAGGTAAATTATGTGTGAATTTACTAGTATAAATTATTTTGTTTATACACACATTAGACATAATACAAGAGGGGCCAAATACATATAAAACCTGTTATAGGCATTTGGTGTAAATTTATGTCGATGTACCATGTATGATTATTATTATTATTAAATCATTTATACCATTTTCCAAAGCATACATTTATTCTTTATTTTTCACATAATACACAATACAAATATTTAGCCAATTTTGTCAAGAACGGAATGTGTATAGGACCCACACGCAGAAATTCAAGATCTCAAACATCAAACGAAGGAGACGAGGATCACAGTTAACGAAGACTTAACTTGATGAATAATAATAATAGTAATAATAATAATAATAATAATAATAATAATAATAATAATAATAATAATAATAATAATAATAACAACCACATAATTAAAGCAGCACTATGTAACTTTCCTCTTTCTCTGTGATCTATATGTCTCAATAGAAGAGCAGGGAGACAAAATACAACCAGACAGACAGACACACACACACACACACACACACACACACACACACACACTCACACAGATTCTCTGCATTTATAGATAGCCGTACTTTATGAAAACAAATACGTACAGTATTTGCGCGTGTGTGAACGTACATACACGTTTTTAGTGTACAGAATACAATTTGACCATGGAATTCTTTAAGTTATACAAAAATAAATAAATAAATAACGATCTGTTCTTTGAATATTACGAGCTAGATCCTCGCCAAAACATCCTCCGTAATTGCCTGAATGGCAAGGAAGGCAATTGCATGAAAAAGAACAGATTATGCATAGAATTTAGTTTCATCATTAAACTTTCATTGGAAGGGAGAAAAAGGCTCTTGCACTGAAGCTAATTGAAGATTGGCTTCATACAGGCCACACGTTATTATAGTTTTGAATTTTTCATTAGAAGGTTATCATTATTTCATTTACACTTTTTGTTTTCAATATCAGATTAGTTTAGTCATTTGTTTTTAAAGTGGGTTTGCACGTTTAGTTTAGTCTTTATTTATAGATTTAGTATAGGTTTTATAATTTTGGGGACATTTTCTCTATAATCTTAGTTTAGTTTTAGTTAGTTTTGTAATCATACAATACCATTTCAGTTCGTTATGTTTTTTGTAAAGCCTTGTTTATTTTTTTCTCCCAATTTTTCTTTCCTGTGATTTTAGTTTTTGTTATTTTTTTTCTTTTAGTGAACTATAATAACCCTGTTTCACATTGCATGCATTCCTTGGTTTGTGTCATAGTTCATATCTGTCAGCACCAATGAGGCACAGAATCATACAATACCACAATAACAGGTAAATTCGTTCACAAGTGCTTTAGTATTTATCATTTCTATACGTAAACATCTTTTCCTTTCTCACACAAAGGTGGATACACCATGCACAATTGCATAAGCACATGTGCAGATCCAGTACACATGCACACTAACAGGGTACACACACAGTCGCACTCAAGTAAACAGAAATGCATGTGGATGTAATGAGAGCAGTCAGAAGCTTTAGCTAGTTGGCAAAAATGGAAACTTTTCTGTAATGATTGCATGATGTATCGTTTATAGCACATCAGTGTCATTTATTGCTCTCCGCTAGAAACTCAATCTGAAATCTGAATTAATGTGTTAGCTGACCTTTATATCACATCTCGTCGGCCGACGGTGAGTGTCTGAATGATGCATGTGTATACCCTGTGTTATGAATAAAATATAAAGTACAATTGGGCTGAAAGAGTACTAGAATATCCAACTCAAGTAGAAGTCCTGTTACTGAATAATATATTAAGTACAATAGAGCTCAACAGTGAGGTGCCACGATGAAAAATCCCATAGATTTTCTGCATAAAGGATTTTATTATCAGCTATAATGTCATAACAATCCAATGTAGACTTACCATGAGCTGTGTGGTTTTATTCTGCGAAAATAATGTAATGCAAGTCCCATGGCAGTTGTGGCCACCACCGCTTGTCAACTTTCTGAAGTGTGCAAGGTTCTTTATTTCCCAGTGTTACATGGATATGGCAGCAATCATAAAGACGTTTGCAGCTTTGTGCAGGTGCCTAAAAATAAAAATAATGCTTTCTTTAATTTCACCGTTTAACTAATAATCTGTCAAGAATCTTCATAGTTGGTTAGTGGTTCACTGGTAATAATCATTGACATTACACTACAGTATGTTTCTATATTCTACCAGGGTTTTGTCTATGATCATTCTGTACTGAGGTGATACTATAGACCGCCGAAGTCTGACGTCATTTACACATCCTTTGTTTGTCTACCTGGTTCGCAGTTTTCCACCCCCGTTCTGAATCCCATAGACGTATTTAATATCGCGTCAAATAAGAACTGTGTTCCAAAAATAAACAAATGACCACGGCGGGTTGACTCTTATGGATATGAAGCATCAACTGACGGTGAGAAAACGCTAATGTTACTTCCGCCAAATTAGTTACATTTTCGCCAGAAACAGACTGAATCAAATATAAGTGACTGACTATCATAAACTATACAGAACCTCCTCCCTGACAATAACGCCGACACGCGGTGTTTATTTTTGGACCACAATTCTTATATGAGACGATTCTAAGATGACCCAATGTTATTCTCCATAGAGAAATTACTTCCGCAAACCTGGGGATGAACGAGTGACGTCAGGACTTCGGTGCTCTATGTGGTAGAATGTACACACATATCCTTTTCCTCAATAAAGAAAACTAAAAAACTGTACGTTTCTAACCACAATTCCCTACATGATACAATTCTGCACACAATCCTCAGGTTTATTTGTTTTCTCATAACTGCCACATTCCCTTCTTTGGTGGGTTCTCTGTACATTTGTCATCAACAATGAATGTTGACAAATACTTTGTGCTCAGTCTGGTGCTGTCAAGTTTGAACACATTTCACAAGACAATTTAACAAATTGACATAAAAGCTCCAGACTCTGTCTGCAGACCCAATGCATCTTTCCTGGAGGGATCTGTCCAGTAATTATGTGTTTTCCCACGAACAGCTGTTCATGACGGAGACCGGGACATCACAGAGTCACCGAAGTCAGGCGTATACACTGCATATGTGACACTACACACGCACGCACACACACACACGCACGCACGCACGCACGCACAGAATGTCTCCCTGCTTCTTTCCGTCTCACTCTTCTTCTCCCTTAAGACGTTCATGGATCACCGCTGATGACCCAGATGTCAAAGTGAGAGCATATCTTAAGTGACCTTAATGACTTCGGGAACCTCCCTCCCTCCTCCCACCGAGCCCCTGTACCAGCCTCTCTCTCTCTCTCTCTCTCTCTGACACACACACACACACACACACACACACACACACACACACACACACACACACACACACACACACACACACACACACACACACACACACACACACACACACACACACACACACACACACACACACACACACACACGCCATTAGCATAGTGCTATCTTTAACCTGCCCTCTTGTTCATTAATGAAGCAAGGGAATAGGTGAGGTGTACTTAATGAAATCAGAGACTGACCTGTCTTCACAAGTCATCTGTATAGGGTAAAGAGCTCAGCGACAGAGCACTTGTTCATGCAGACTCCAATATCCTAGAATTAAAGAATGTATAAGAATGTGAAAAGATTAACGAAATAAATGTAAATGCTGTTCAAATAACAAGGGCTCGTAAAATAAATTCGACTTGTTTTTACATTCATTCCAAAACTTTGTCTATGATGGCTGCATTTTCTATATATAAGTCAATTAAGGTTTTGAGAAAGTTGACTAATGCAATGGACTGTTTCTGTGACTGGAAATAAAAGGACAGAATTGAGTCATAAGAGACAATGAACTGAGTGAGGAAGAGAAGAACATAACAAAATGTCAGGTTGAGTCTGCCTCACGGAGGAATAAAAAGCCAGCTGCCTTACACAGTTTGTGTTTTATTAAAACAAATTCTATTAACTCTTTTATCACTATTCAAATGCATTTGTGTCTCGATGCACTTCATGTTGTGTAAAGCACTTTGAAATGCCTTGTTGCTGAAATGTGCAGCACAAATAAACTGGCCTTGCCTTGCCTTAAGTCTTGATGACTCCCCTGGCCAAGGGGGATTCCCCTCTGATTGAGTGGTGAGAATGGTATACACCAATCTCTCTCGCATTTGCACAGTGCGAATGTTACGGGTCCCAAGCGTGGCACAACAAGACATGAACACATTCAATTGAATTCCCAAGTTTCCGCTCATTTATCACACAATCATCAATATACAATAAATTCAACATTTCCATAACGCAACAATGTACGTTTCAATGTCCTTAGCACCTTCAAGGTCAGTATGGAATATTCGTAGGGGGGGTGTACAGTTCTTGTTCTTTTCCAGGAAAGTATGGTGTGTGTGTGTGTGTGTGTGTGTGTGTGTGTGTGTGTGTGTGTGTGTGTGTGTGTGTGTGTGTGTGTGTGTGTGTGTGTGTGTGTGTGTGTGTGTGTGTGTGTGTGTGTGTGTGTGTGTGTGCGCGCGCGTGCGCGTGTGTGTGGTTGCGTGTACAGTTGGTGTTTTACAGGTAAGTATTAAATATTTGTTGTGTATTATTATTATGTGACCTTTGATATCCAAAACTTGCTTGTATACTACTAGAGGGCAGGGCGCCCGGGCTTGCTTATTTTAGGGTTACAAAATCGTGGGATACAAATGAAAAAAAAAAATAATAATAATAATAATAAATATATATATATATATATATATATATATATATATATATATATATATATATATATATATATATATATATATATATATATATATCAGGGGTCACGCTTTATTTTGGGGTTACAAAATCGTGGGATACAAATGAAAAAAATAAAAAAAAAAATAATATATATATATATATATATATATATATATATATATATATATATATATATATATATATATATATATATTTATATATATATATATATCAGGGGTCGCGCTAGGATTTTAATCTGCCGGTCCTAATGTCCGGAATGATTCAAATTTATCGGACATCTGATAAAAAATACCGGTCATAATTATGTTTATGCATTCATTACAAGCAGATGTGTAAATACAGCCTAACACTTAGGCCTACAGCATTATATTTTGGATTGAGCTATTTGAACATGAACCATGATGAACGAGTAATGCTAATATACACATTTTATATAGCAGCAGGGTCATCTGGCACAAATACATTAATTACCATTTGCGCATGCTGCGTCACTGCGTACGTAATGGTTTCTCTATAATCAATTGCGGACTTTGAACGCATTTTCTAATCAGCTGACAGCTGACCTGTTAGGGCAATAAATGATAGACCACTACTCACTCACAGGAGGTTATACTGTATAGTTAGGCAGTGGATGCCATCGTGCGTCTGGCTGGGACAGCCGTCGGAAAGTTGATGAGTTGTGAGAATCTTGTCGTCTCCTCATAGAGCTATTCAGTTCAAAGTGGTAATGTTTTAACGTGTCCCCCTCATAGAGTTAAAAATAGGTCCACCTTTATAATTAACGTCGTGTTTCACCTGGATGCCACAGTTGCAGTAGCCTATAGCTGTGTTGGATGTTTCATCATGTTAAACTGTAGTAGAGCAACTTGCCAACTTTACTCATAAGTGCCCTTGTAGTAGCCTAGTGTCTGTGACATGTTCTAACTCGTAATGATACAACTTGTGCGTAGACTGAGAGAACGAGCCCAATCGATGGTCTTGAAGGGCGGATCCAAACCCAGCCGCCCGGATTCGTGCGGGGCTTCCTATTGCTTCACCAATCTATGTCCCCGCCTCCCCTCCCCCCCCCCGGCCTGTGCACGGAGCACGCTGACGTCACCAAATTTAGAGCGACGCCCCTCTGCACTCTGATTGGTTAGGAGATAACAAGGTCCTAAGACCATCGTTCCTGCATGGCTCTCCCAGGCTTTTTTTCTTTTGTAACAAAAAAAAAAGCATGGGTTTCCGAGGCTAACTTGTGCGTGACTGACTGTTAAATACACAACTTTATCTAATATAACCGGACCGTGGTCTCTGTCTGACTGCTGTCAGACCAGAGTTAAAATATATTACGACAACTACGCAGCAGCAACAACAACTCTCTTTTTTCCAGTTGTACCTTCACAATAAAGTGTCTCCCATTTACCTCCCAATAGAGCACATTTTACACTGGTTATTGTTAACAGGAAATAGGTGTAAGTTAACAGCGTGTGACACACTCTATCGTTCTATCTATCTCTCTCTCTCCCAGAAACACACACACGCTGTTAAGCGAGAGAGCGAGAGAGCGAGCGAGAGAGAGAGAGAAAGAGAGAGAGAGAGAGAGAGAGAGAGCGCTTGCAAAGCAGAGGATTTGAAATGTGTCTGATTTGCGGTGAAAATTAATGAACGTGCCAGGTCATTGTCAACCGGTCAGGATGTCCGGAGAGATTTAATTTTTCCGGTCTTTGTCATAAAAAATCGGTCAAAACCGGCAATTATCGGACTAACGCGACCTCTGATATATATATATATATATATATGGGCGGTCCCCTGGGGGTGCGCGGACCCCCTTGGAGTCTTGGGACCCCCGCGAAACATTGTGGACCCCTTGGGACCCCCACGAAACATCGCAAACCCCTTTCAAAGAGCCGTTGTAAACACTGGCTAATTTATGGCTCATGTGTATTTTATATATATTTTAAAAATATATTTCATAATAGTATGTATATTTACATTGTAGATATAATGTATATGTTAATTATGTGTTATGTGCTGTAATACAGCATATAACATTATGATAAAATAATCTATTATTATATGTAATAATATATGATAATATAATATATAACATCATTAATACAATATTTATTATAGTATAAGATATAATATACATAATACATAATTGTAATGTCTAATATTATGATATCTAACAGTTTATTGAAATAATAATTGTAATATGTAATGTATTTATATATAATAACATGGAATATGGAATATATATAAATAGCCATATAATAGCCATATTCATATGTATATTATTGCCAGACCCAAGGGGTCGGGCTTACATGAGGCTTTGTATCTGTTTCGTCCATACATGGGCAGGGGTCATTTGTCCTCCGACCCCAGCCAAAAAAAAGTTTGTGACCTCCCCTTTCGTCACGAACTATTCATGACATCATGAACTTCAGTTATAAAATGGTTTGTAGGTGTGTTACATACTAGGACTTCACTTTGGGTCTGGCAGAACCACGTCTCCTGGTCTTGTTAATATAGCACTCAACCTTTTCATTATGGTTCTGTACCCATAAAGAGATTAATATCCTGAATCAAAGATGTGACTGGGAAATGGGACTTGATAATCAGCAGTGCCAGGTTAAAGGGGAATTTAGCCCAACGTTTTTCTTACCTTTTCTATGATATTATATCCTAGGACGAGTGGTACAGTAGAAACATAAATAATTCCATAACGAGTCAACTAGTCAGCTAAAAACACGAGCGTATACACAGTGTTCTAGATCGCGTATTTTAGTCATTATAATTCTCCCTCCTGTCAGAGGAGTCATTAATTCACACAGATAGTGTGTCTTTATCACAATATGCCCAAATATGGATTACTGATGTCATAGTACTGACAAAATTCAGATCATAGATTTAGCTCAAATAGACATTCAGGTTGAATAACGTCATTAGATATTCCATATAATGACGTCATCACGCAATGATATCACAACATCATTATGACATCAGATGTAATTGTCCTTTTAAATGTTGTTATTGTAATTTATAACAAAAAAAACATTCAGCAACTTTTGGAAATTAATCGCCCTTACCTTCTAACAACCTTTCTGTAAATTAGTTGCACTGATTCACAGTGGTGCTGGTGTGTGAAATGTTTCACTGGACGATACATCTGAAAGGACATGATAATTACAGCCCAGCTGCTGTGGTAGTCGGACACAAGGTGTACTCATTTGATGGTTACTATTTTAAGAAGAACAGTCGTCAGATGGAAGTCCAGATCTTCAACACAGTGTCTCTGCGCTGGAGGAAGTTGCCCCCATGGACAAATGGAAGAGAAGGTCCCCCTGATGTTCCCTCCTGGCGCGTGGGCCACACAGCTGTACTTATAGCAGATCGCGTCTACATCTGGGGAGGATATCCTTACTGCAACCTGCTCTATGGATTTGATGTCGACTCCCACAGATGGTTCAAGCCTGAGATTTCTGGAACCGTTCCAGAGGCGAGGCAACGCCACACAGCCTGTGTCTTGGAGAAGGTCATGTATATCTATGGAGGAATGAAGGACCGGACTGGATGCACTAATGAGATGTACAAGTTGGACACCACCACAATGGTTTGGGCTTTAATTAACACCAGAGGAACTCCACCTGTTTCAAATAGTTACTCTGCCACCATCATCGGGACAAAGATGTTTGTATTTGGGGGCTGTACGGACCAGAGGGTCGTCAACAAAATCAGAGTGTTTGACACAGAGACCAACAACTGGCTGAACACACCTCCTGCACAGCCTCACCCAGAAGGACGCTGTGGTCATTCAGCCTTTTCCTACAATGGAGAGCTGTACATATATGGTGGCTACAACGGGAAACACTTAAATGATGTGGGGAAATACTTAAATGATGTGTGGAAATTCAGCCCAGTGACCTTCACCTGGAATAAGGTTGAACTCAAGGGAAACGGCCCTTCTCAGACGTTTTATATGTGTTGTTGCATGGTGGGAGATCGTATCATACTCTTTGGAGATCGGAAAATGCAAGTAGACTACCCTCTCTCTGATGGTCTGTACATCTTAGATTTAAGTCCAACACTGAAGACATTATGCAAGCTAGTAGTTATTCAGTACGGTGTGGAGCAGTCAGAACTCCCTCACGACATCAGGTGGGAACTGGCAGCCATGACTAAAAAACACTAGAAAGGTTCACATGCTCAGTGGAGAGCACATCTCTGCCAGGAAGTGTGACCAGTCTGGAGTTTGACTCTGTAATAGAGTGTCTTTATGTGAAAAAACAGCTACTGATTAGGAACATTATTTTCACCTGTGCTGATTACGGATATCCCCTGCACCTGTTACAATCCTTTGAAGTGTTTATTGCCGGACCCAGGGGGTCTGGCTTACATGAGGCTTTGTACCTGTTTTCTCCATACATGGGCATGGTCACTTTGTCCTTAGGCCCCAGCCATAAAAGTCTGTCCCCCTTTCGTCCATACATAGGCATGTTTTGTACCTGTTTTCTCCATACATGGGCAAAAAACAGGTTTTGGTCACTTTGTCCTTAGGCCCCAGCCATAAAAGTCTGTCCCCCTTTCGTCCATACATGGGCATGTTTTGTACCTGTTTTCTCCATACATGGGCAAAAAACAGGTTTTGGTCACTTTGTCCTTAGGCCCCAGCCATAAAAGTCTGTCCCCCTTTCGTCCATACATGGGCATAGACACAGGCTGACACGTCATGTGAAGTCTGGGTCTGGCAAAACCAGGTCTCCTGGTCTTGTTTATATAGATCCACCGTCTTTCTCTGTTGTTTTTTCATAAACCTGGTGGCTTGTTTCTCGCGCACAATCTGGCAACACTCAAAGTTGGGAGAGAATTGGACATCTTTGGAGCGCATCTGTAGTGTACCTAGTGTCCCTTTGTCCCGCTCCGTCTGTCTGGCTCTCTTTCAATCCCTCTCTCTCTCTGGTGCTTCTCAGTGGCACACACACACACACACACACACACACACACACACACACACACACACACACACACACACACACACACACACACACACACACACACACACACACACACACAGAGTAAGGCCAGGGTAGCTTGTTTACTACGTGACGTCGTGGCTAATGGTGGTGAGCCAATAGATTAGCGTTATTGTTATTATTATTACGTTGTCGTCGCCCTCCCCCCCTCCCCGTCGTCGCGAACCCCCCCCCACTCACACGCACACGCACACACACACACACACACACACACACACACACACACACACACACACACACACACACACCAAAATCTGTGTCTGTCTCTCTCTCTGTGTCTCTCTCTTTCTCTCGCTCTCTTTCGCTCCCTGTGGCTCTCTCTCAGAGGCCAGTGTTGTCATGTCCTGTTATTGTAAGCGACTTGTAAGCGACTTTGAGCGAGCAGGAACGGAGGCAAATACGTCGTCTGGAGGAAAATTCATACACCGGTTTGTGTGTTTCTCTCGCGAAACCTGGCAACCTCAGATCACCCTGAGACCCTGATCCATCGTCGTAGAGTTAGAGCCTTTGCTTAGACACTGGTGTGGGTAAAAATGTTTTGTTTGGCACGAAAATGACGGACATATCAGCGTGAGTGTGGTGGGAATACGGACTTTGCCGCGGTGACTTCGACGACGTAATGTGTAAGTACTCTTCGACATTTTTGGCTAACGCTAAACGGTGCTAAAGGGTCTCCCCTTCCGGTGTCTTCCGGTGTGGCGGTAATGTGTGGGGAATTTGTGTTGGACGGATTTAATTATGGTCCGAGGAGGCAAATGTGTGTTGAGCAATGAAAAGTGGACGAATAACTGCGTGAATGAATTGCGCACGTTGTGGCTGGTGTAGTAGTGACATGTGATATGTTGTTGTCGTTATTTCGCCGAAACAAATGAAGTGGCATCAGTGAGACCACCGGAAGACAGCAGATCTCTCTAATGTACACTAGATAGCCAAAATTGCTCATTAACCTCAACATTCACTTTAAACCTCATAACATCATTTCACATTGAAATGCATTCAAAAGCATCTTTCAATACAAAATTTTAACTGGTCTGATATAGCTAACATCTAATTCAACATAGAGTTGAATCTGACATCAAATCAAGGATAGCAATCTCTGTGCAATCTACATTATTTAGCTTGAAGCTACTTTTAGTAGTTGACTGTTTTAAAACACTGGACACGTACGTATAGTATGTATATAATGAGATATATAAGAAAGCAGCTATTCAAAAAAAATCAGACATCAGTTGCCTATCATCAATGCAAATATCTGTTCACTAATAATATAACCCCTCACCAATAATATATCTGTCAAGTAATCAGGCAACCAGCATTGGAAATGTCGTTTTTATCAATGTAAACAAGCATGTTACTGTGTTCAATACACAAGGAGGAAAAGCCATCTTCAAAGGATAAACAGTCACAGGAATGAGAACGTGAACTTATTCAGTTTCTTTCCCAAATGTCCTCTGAAGGGAGGGAGGTAACCTCAAACCTTCTGGAGCCTTGGGCAACACCTGCTAAACACAAAGGTTCTGCGTCTCATCCCAAGTGAAGCTAATCAGTGCTGGAATTATTTGGTTTTGGAATAATTGTACTGGACAGTACTTTGAATAATAATAAGGTGCATACAAATTTCCAAACAAAATAAAAGTAATTTTACATTTGTGAGTGTATCACACAAACAGAGAGAGAGAAAATGAAAGGGAGTGTGTGTGTGTGTGTGTGTGTGTGTGTGTGTGTGTGTGTGTGTGTGTGTGTGTGTGTGTGTGTGTGTGTGTGTGTGTGTGTGTGTGTGTGTGTGTGAGTGAGTGAGTGAGTGAGAGAGAGAGAGAGAGAGAGAGAGAGAGAGAGAGAGAGAGAGAGAGAGAGAGAGAGAGAGAGAGAGAGAGAGAGAGAGAGAGAGAGAGAGCACTACATAATGTCAAAAGCGGCAGAAAATCTTTGTGTCTGGGTATGTCTGACTGTGTTTGAGAGAGAGCACAGACTTTTTATATAACCCATTATCAATGAAAGCGTATGCACTGTATGAGTGTCAAAACGATTTTCGTTTTCATGTGTCAGCATCTAAATGACAAATAAATTAACCTTGAGCCCTTGAAATACTGAACAGATCGTCTGAAACGTCTAAAGGCCATTTCCACAGTTTAGTTGTTCTGCCACTATACCCCTTGAACAATAGGCCACGCAGTCAAATCCTCACTGCTAATTTACCCATTTGTACCACAGAGAGTGTGCACTCTGAGTTCAAATAAGACCTGGAACTGTGTCATTTTCAGATTTGAGCTAAAAAGCTTTATTTTACACTTTGGCTATTCAAAAATAGCAGATATACAAGCTCATAGCGCGGCACCGAGTGCCGCGCTACGAGCTTGTAGATCTGCTATTTTTAAAAAATCGTGAAAATGTGTGCAAATCTTTGAATATATATATTTTTAAAGCGAACATTTTTAACTCAAATCTTTGCTTCTGGGGGGTCCCTGGAACAAAATATTTTGATGGGGGTCCGCGGCCATATTCATATAATTTTGGGGGTCCTTGACGTGAAAAAGTTTGAGCACCACTGATATAGAAACATACGTTTTTCAGAAAACTGTTGGGATTTAGGAGACATGTAGAATCGGCTTCAGGTCTCAATGGGTTAATATCTCCCACTGCTTGCCCCTGCTGTTGCACCCTACTGTCTCACATGCCCGGTGAGCCCCAAAAGGGAGGAGGTAGTGCCTCCGTACTACTCCTCCCATTCAACATTCCCCACTGAGAGGTGCCGCCCCAGCCTGTAGCAGTATACGTACAGTGACAAAGATCGCCCTCCCCGCCTGGCTTCCGCGAACATGGCCAATTGTGTTAGTTTAGACGCTTGGCAAAGCCAGACGCACTGGAGTGGATTCAAACCCCTTGACTCCATGGTGGTGGGCACTGGGCAAGCACTTTTCTGCTGCGCAGTGGTGGAAAGTAACTAAGTACATTTACTTAAGTACTGTACTTTAGTACAATTTTGAGGTATTTGTACTTTACTTGAGTATTTCCAATTTCTAATACTTCTACTCCACTACATCTAAGAGGCAAATATTGTACTTTTACTCCACTACATTTACTTGAAAACTTTAGTTACTAGTTACTTTTCAGATATAAATTATGATATGATGAAATATACATTAACCACTTTAAACCTATTTTATACATAGGCTAGAAAATAGCTGATCTACAAGCTCACAACGCGTCGCATCGCGACGCGTTGTGAGCTTGTAGATCTGCTATTTTCAAATATTTTGTACTTTTACTTTTGTTACTTTAAGTACATTTTGATGCCAATACTTTTGTACTTTTACTCAAGTACATTTTTAATTCTGGACTTTTACTTGTAACAGAGTATTTTTATATTGCAGTATTGGTACTTTTACTTAAGTAAAGAATTTGAGTACTTTTTCCACCACTGCTGCTGCGTCATCTGAGCGACAGAAGGCCTGCTGGGGGGGTTCTGGCCTGCTGGGGGGGAGCTGCTCAGGGTGTTTTCCTGCTACTCTCTGCTTCCCCCTCCCTTTCTCCCATCGCTTTCTGGATGTATTCCTGGCTTTCAGTTTATAGCATCTTTTGTAACCATAGTTACAGTGAAGCAACCACCTTCTGAGCACGGACTGTGAACCGAAACGAGTGCTCCTGACTTACAAAATGGTTTCCATTTGCCTGTGAGCCAACACCCTATACAGCATTATTCAGGTGCAAAGGGAGTTACACTCGTATAAAGGCACCTTCGCAGAATACTGCCTGCAATCTCTCTCTCACACACACACACACACACACACACACACACACACACACACACACACACACACACACACACAGGTGGCAGCTCAACTGGGGAGTCGCAATGACTATCAAACTTTAAAATGTTCATCAATAAGCACAAACAAACTGCTTCACAGATACAATGTCGGTGTAACAAACAGATTTGCTTAAGCAAAATATATTTTTTACATAATCAGAAGATTTCGCGATATGGTATTTCCTGGTTGTACAGACCGATGCGAGAAAAACGTGGTGGCCCTCCATGACGTAGGAAGGAGAGCCAAAACAGCTTCTTGGATTGCATATTCTGAAACTACATTTTCAGGCGGCCCGAAAATCCAATCCTATATTGTGCTGATTGGTTACTGAGTTATGGCCATTTTAAGTATTAAACACTGCTGTAGCGCCCCAAATGTGTTCAATTTAGTTTTTTGATCTGACTATTTTCATGGCAGACCCCTGAACAGTGTTTGTGCCAAGTTTGGTGCGTATTGAAGCAGCGGTGGCCTGTGGCCCCCGGGGGCCCCTGACATAGCCACATGTGGCCCCTAGTGTTACTATTGTCATGGCAGACCCCTGAACAGTGTGTGTGCCAAGTTTGATGCAGATTGGAACCACAGCGCGTATGTGGCCTCTGGGGGCCACACGTGGTCTATGGTGTGCAACGGTGTGCCTGTGGCCCCTGGGGGGCCCTGATATAGCCCCTGTGGTCCACTCATGGCCCCTGGTGTAACTATTCTGATGGCAGTCCCCTGAACAATGTTTGTGCCAAGTTTGGCGCGGATCAGAGCAACGATGCGCCTCAAGAATCCAGATGTTCGTTTGTCGACCCACCCTCTAGGAAATTTTAGAGGGTGGTCAAGTATAAACCTAAAGAGAGAGAGAGAGAGAGAGAGAGAGAGAGAGAGAGAGAGAGAGAGAGAGAGAGAGGTAGAGCGAGAGAGGGAAAGAGAGAGCGACCCTGAATATAGCACAGACATGTCTGTGGCTGCTGTCCATGGTTCTGAAGTAACTGTAGTTGCTGTCCATGTTTCTGAAGTAACTATCACTGCAGCTGCTGTCCATGGTTCTGAAGTAACTGTAGCTGCTGTCAATGGTACTGAAGTAACTATCACTGCAGCTGCTGTCCGTGGTTCTGAAGTAACTATCACTGCAGCTGCTGTCCATGGTTCTGAAGTAACTATCACTGCAGCTGCTGTCCATGGTTCTGAAGTAACTGTAGCTGCAGCTGCTGTCCGTGGTTCTGAAGTAACTGTAGCTGCTGTCCATGGTTCTGAAGTAACTGTCACTGCAGCTGCTGTCTGTGGTTCTGAAGTAACTGTAGCTGCTGTCCGTGGTTCTGAAGTAACTGTAGCTGCTGTCCATGGTTCTGAAGTAACTGTCACTGCAGCTGCTGTCCGTGGTTCTGAAGTAACTGTAGCTGCTCCCCTGGGGGACACATGTGGCCCCTGGTGTGACTATTCTCATGACAGATGCCTGAACAATGTTTGTGCCAAGTTCGGTGCAGATTGGAGCAACGGTGCACCTGTGGCACAGGCCACACATGGTCTCTGGTGTGGCTATTCTGATCGCAGTTCCTTGAAAACAATTTGTGCCAAGTTTCGCAAGTCCGGAGGTTACGTTTGTGATGTCTGCGGTCGACCAATCCTCTAGGAAATTTTACTTAAAATTACATATTTTTTATATGTATAATCAATAACATGTTCTGTTAAAACCCTGAAAAAGTAACACACTGACACTTTAACACTGGATTATTACAGTACATTACACAGTCCCTCACCTCCCTGTTCTTGCTATTGGCCTGGGGAAGGTGTAGACAACCACGTCACATTCCATACACAATTGGGTCATCAGCTGCTTCACCTGACCGTGAGCAGTTTCACTGGCAGAGCGTACCACATACAGGGGAACGCACTATCCCTCCCAGCACCGATAGGAGTCGCTAGTGTGTAAAGGACAAAATGACCTGCCGGCTTCCCCACTTGTGAACACTGGCAGTTGTGTTTGTTGGATTGCCAGGTGGGAGGCATCGCAGAGGAATCAAATCTCTCTTGTTGCTCTTTTTTTCACATACATTTTTTTTTGTTTAATGCTTTTGTGTTTGAGATTGGAGTGTTGAACTTCTACTACAACTAATAACTCTATTCAAACACATCTTACAGAATGTACACACATGCACCTACCTTCCCTCAGTAATGTTTCACATGCTTCAACTGTTGACAGATAAATGCAGCATTAACCTATTAAACCCTATAGTATACTTGGTTGACCCGGGTCAGCGTACAGGTGCCTATACTGCTATTTTCACAGAATGCTTGCCTATTTTCAAAGAATGTGTTCATCTATTATGACATGCCCAGAATAGGGACACTAGGGTTCATGCAAAAACATAATCAGCAGTTTATATAACCACACAATCGACAATCCTCATTTCTCACCAAATAAAGCTTGTCAGTTTCAGTGTACCATGCAGAAGAACACATTATTGCATTAGAGTTTGAGGTGTGTGAGTGTTGGGAAAAGGTCACTTGGAAAGTGGGATATGATTGGCGAGTGGTTATTTGCAGTCAGTCATCGAGGTGACGTAAAAATCCATAGGGAAGAAGAGTTGCCTCTCCCTCGCTCTCTGGCTGGAATTGACCACCAATCGATGGGCTGGGAAATTGGTCGGTGGAGCAGTGGTGTGGGGCATGGGGTGTGGGAGTCTAAAGCTGTTTGGTAAAGCATTGGCTGGGGATTATTTATGATCATACATATATTTCTGTTGACACATCGACAGTTGGCCCTTAGATTAGAGGTCCTTCATTATCTGCCCAACGTTTCTCTTTCTTATTCCAAATGGCAAACTTGGAATTGAATTGCTCAGCAAATGGTTACTCTGTGATTACATGTTGGAGTCCAAATGAGGATCATCGCCTCATCTACTGTGTCCTCTATTTTGGCCCAGAAGTGATGAAGTCTGGGCACTCATATTTGCTTTCTTTGTTCCAATTTCTCATTTTCTTTTTCTTTCTCTTCTCTTCATTTTATTTCCCTCGCTGTCTTTTTACGGGTTCCATCTCTCTATCTTCCTTGCCTCTGTCTCCCTTTCTCTATCTCTGACTTAACCCCCCCCCCATCCCCATCTCTCATTCCCTCCAATACCATAGAGACCTGGGGATGGGCTCATCACTTTCTGCATCACAGGAGCAAGCTGTCATTGCTGGCTGTGAATAAGGCAATGTGTGTGTGTGTGTGTGTGTGTGTGTGTGTGTGTGTGTGTGTGTGTGTGTGTGTGTGTGTGTGTGTGTGTGTGTGTGTGTGTGTGTGTGTGCGTGTGCGTGTGCGCGTGCATGTGGGTGCATGTGGGTGCGCGTGCGTGCGCGTGCGCGTGCGTGCACGTGCGTGCATTTGCGTGCGTGTGCGTGTGTGTGTCCATGCACACACATTTGCGTGTGTGGAATTCAAGTGAGTGATTGCCTGTGACTCTAGAATTAAGAAATGTTTTCCATTCAAAGCATGCTTATTTGAAGATAAGTTTCAGGCACCTATCTAAAAAGAAAGAGGAAATTAATATGACTGTTAACTTCATCTTTCAGTTTTATTACTTTGTTGCTGTTGTTTACTTGCCCAAAACCTATCACTGCAAGAATGACATGGCAGTTATTGGTTGTTATGCATAGACAATTTAGCTGAAAAGAAAGGTTTATGTAAATTGGAAGCACTATGATGGGCCATCTTTGTCACTGTGACATGAAAGCTGTCAATGACCCATAAAAGAACCATAATAACTAAGCAGGCTAACAACTACACTTTGATTTGTCAACTGGGAAAGGCTCAGTGATACTAAAAACTCGATCATGACTGATACGCATCTCGGCAGAAGCTTTCATCATATGGCTTTTTAAGAAATGTCCTGTTTCTTCTTTCTTCAGCCCACTTTGCTTTCTGGAATTCCATTGGGATTTCCATTAACTTCCCATTAATTCCATTAATTAAATCTTGGTGATTTTTGCCAATTATTTGGGGGCCCACTTGCAATATCCTCATGGCCCACCAGCCACCACCAGTGGGCGCCGGTCCACAGGTTGGGAATCGCTGCTCTAATATATCTCATCGCTCTCAGCCCAACAGCGACCTGCCAGTTGCATCTTCAGTGAACTTTTCAGCGGCCACCTGTGCATGTTTGTGTGTGGGGGTGAGGGTGCAGGCAGTCGTCTGTGAGTGTGCTTTTATGCGATTAAGTTACATCTTCAGTCAAACCTTCAGCTGCCACCTGTGCATATGTGTGTGTGGGTGAGATTGCAGGCAGTATTCTGCGAATGTGCCTTTCTCCGAGTGTAACTCCCTTTGCACCTGAATAATGCTGTATAGGGTTTGAGCATGACGTTTGTGTGTGGATGTTAGAGCAGGTGCAAATGCACCTGTGAGTCTTATATGTGCCGTATGTGACATGTCAACGTGCAGTTGTTGGGGTATTTGCTACAGAACATTTGCACATACTGTATGTAGAGTTTGTCCTCTGCATTATTTCTGCCCTACTATTCTCTATTTATTGTGTATTGTGTTCCAGATTGTACTTTTTCGTACTGTCCAAAGTATTCAAAGTATGTCACATTGTCATATAATGTATTTGTCATGCAAAGGTCTTTACTAGGATAAGGACAAACATTAATTACCAACTTACCTCCTGAATGCTGGTCAGTCAGGAATGATAAATAAACAAAACACCGGCAAGCATTGTGCATGAATTATTAAAGAAGGGACAGAGATTGTGTGGTTGGGATTAGGGCCTGTGTGTCTACTGAATATCTGGTCTTTATGTCTTTGTACAAGATGGAGTGATACATGGAAGTTCTCTCAGGGCTGAATAGGGGAGAACATTCCTGTCTGTGAGTTCACTAACGATGAACGTTAAAGATTCCCAGTCCACAAAAGCCAATAATATGGCAATACAAAAACACATTAGGTAATTATCTTAAAAGTCATCAGGTTCCCTTCATATTTATTTGATTTGGTGATGATACAATGATTATGAGGAGCGCGCTCATGCCATAGTATAATGTCTTTGTATTGTCTTCTGACCATAATATTATGCTGTTGTCACTTTTGGAAAAAAAAGCAAAACAATTAAAACCCATTTAGTCCAGATTCTCGACATCTGCTGGGATATTTCTAGAACTATTAATTGCACGTTCTCAGTATTTAAAGTAAGGTATTATTATCATTATTCACAAGTAGTGAATTATGATAATTGGTACTCTGATGATATCTGTCTTTCATATGAAATTAAATGCACACAATATAGCTTTATTAACAATGTAAGCTCACATTGTCTCCTCCCCTACCGTATTTCAATAACAGAGAGGATCGAGTTGTTATACATGATCATTTTATTGAATGGAACATTGAAGGCAATTATTCAATAACCATTATAAGCATTTTGGCGATTAGACTCCGTTAACATTTATCGTACATATGCAACATACATATGTATAGGATATGCTTAATAGGGAGAACCCCCCCCCCCCGTCATAAGGGGAGAATTCCGGGAGTCTAGACCCTGGTGGTGGCAGTGCGGAGACGAGACCCTCCTTCCTTCTTAACTCTAGGCGCTAGAGACAAGGTGGAGTTCGGGGATGGAGGTGGGTTGCTTGCTGCATGCTGGAAAGAGAATGACCAGTGTGAGAGGCAGTGATATTTAAAGGCGGAGTCCAACCGCCTGATTGGCTGACTGCAGATTGACTGCAGGTTGGCAGATTGGCTGCAGAGCATATGAACAACTCTAGATCTCCTTTATTGAATTTGCGCTGTGAGCTACATTTCAATAACAGAGAGGATCGAGTTGTTATACATGATCATTTTATTGAATGGAACATTGAAGGCAATTATTCAATAACCATTATAAGCATTTTGGCGATTAGACTCCGTTAACATTTATCGTACATATGCAACATACATATGTATAGGATATGCTTAATAGGGAGAACCCCCCAAAACATCTTACCGTGGCTAGGTGAGACCTGAATGAAACAGAATAACCTGTTGATTCCTGACCTTCGGGAGTCCTAAGCGATGTCCGCTGCTGTGCGGTGCCCCACCGCGACTAGGATCAAGGACGGCTCATGATGAAGAACTGCATATGTTCTTGAGCCGTGATTGAGCGTTAAGCAGGGAGTGACACCGGATTTTGAGACGGCAAGAAAGGCTAGAGGCCTTCAAGGCGTCTTAATGACGTGAGAAACCACCACCACCAGGTATATGACGCTGACGATGGAAACCGTCAGCGGTTCTTAACTCACTAGCTGCCAGAGTTATTTCAGCTATATTCAATAGAACGCATATATGCGTTATTGGCAGTAAATGAGTTAAGCATGTTAAGGCGTTTTAGCTCATAACAGAAACAGGATAAATAACGAGGCAATGGCAGGAACAGAAGAACACCAATCCATGGGGAGGAGAGGTGAAGTTATTTACAACGCTGAAGTATTCCTATTGAAAAGGGACGGCCAGAATTCACTGAAGATATGGGATAATCCGCTATAGAGATACGTGTCTATCTATGTGTTCAGCAGGCCTGATGAATGCAGAAACCTGTTGATACCTGAACTTCAGGAGTCCTAGACGGTGTCCTAAAGCGATGTCCACTGCTGTGCCGCATCGCGAGTAGGAGCGAAAAAGGACATTCTATTCCTTAAATAAATCTGATGAATATATATAGTTGTGTGAAAAATCTATGTGTAACAGCATCTTGCTGTGGACCTCAGCATTTCATTATTTAAATATACTAAAATAATGCAGCATGCATCTTAAAAAGAGGTCATCCTACAATTAATGAGAATGAAGTCTACTACCATGTGTAACAGCAGCGTGCTGCAGACCTTTCCTGTCCGCACAGATATATGTAGCTTAGCGAATAAGTTGGAGCAATTCCTGACGCCGACTGGCAGATACCCATCAGGGGTGGTTGCTTGGTCGCTGACTGAAAGGAGAATGAGAGGTTAGAAGCAGTTGATATTGTGGATTTGCAGTGGAAGTGGAAAAGTACTTGCATTACACAGATCGTCAACATGGCTCGTCTGTCTCGGGATTAGCGAGTCCTTAGCGCCACTGACACTTAAACGTACTTATCCGTTGACGTGACCTTTATCCAGCAATACATGCATATAAATATTTTTAACACGATCCAACTATGATTCTACGAAGCACTGTAGAGCGAGGTGAGGCCAGGTTCGGACCTGCCCTGTTCTCCTCAGTGGCTGGAGCAATTGATCTGAAGTTGAACGCAGCCATTGACCATTACCATGAGCGTGGAACTGCGAAGCCCGTTTTTCGATTTCACCAATTCTCGGCTGTTAGAGTTTGTGTGAAATATGATGCCGTGGTTACGGGGCTGCCCAGCTATGGGACGAACTGCCTCCCGGGTTGCCAGAACGTGTGCGCATATCCCTCCACGGATGTGTCGACCGGGTGCGGACTAGATTATTATAACAGCACTACAATTCCCTTCCATTTGATAAATGAAACCCAGTCGCTGACTGCAGATAGGGAGCAGAGCCCTATTGATTAGGGGTGCTCGTTTAGTAACGTAGATGACGCGAGGTGCTACGAGCATGAAGTATCAGATCTTCTTTATTGAATTTGCACTTGGAGCTACATTTCGATAGAGAGAGATCGCTACTTGATACAATGCAACATTATATAAAATGTACAGGTTATGGCGATTAGACTCCATATGCATTTTAATCGAGCAGTTTAGGAAAAGGAAGAAAGCCCCAAAATAAGGAGAGTTAGTTTAAGGGGAAAACACCGTGAAGTCAGAAACGTACAGCGAGTGATGGGCTAGAGAAGCCCGGACATGAGATGACACTTAGCGAGGAAATGAGCGTGGCCGAAGCCCGCAACGGCAGAAGCCAGGGAAAATTTAGCCAGCAATGGAAGGCTAAGGAGATGCGTGGCCACCGCGGCCTTTAGAACGACAAGGGAGTCAGTGCGAAGCCAGCGCGTTTGGCTGTCAGCACGTTTGGCTGATTGGTCATGAAGTCAGCGCGATTAGCTGTCAGCTCGAATGGCTGCTTCTTTCAAACATACCTTCTCAGATAAGCATTTCATGTTATCTTTATCGATTGCATATGTATTCATTAATACAGTCTTGTTGTTTGCAATGCACTTTAAATGAAGTCTCCACGAAGTGAGGCTTGAACCGGCAACCTTGACGTTGTGAAACATTCACTTAAGCGGGAAGCCATTGGACCAACAGGTTAGCTGCTTGCACATGAAGCCGGGTTGCGGCGACATGACGCCGCGGTTGGGCGATATGAAATTAGAGGTGAATGAGAAATTAAGAAGGCCATCGCGGCTCATAGACTGACCCATTTTGTCAGGTGAAATTTAGCCAGTAATGGAAGGCTAAAGCTACTAGAAATAGCATAGACTGACCCTTTAAGTCAGGTGGAATTTATAGACGGACCCATTTTGTCAGGTGAAATTTAGCCAGTAATGGAAGGCTAAAGCTACTAGAAATAGCATAGACTGACCCTTTAAGTCAGGTGGAATTTATAGACTGACCCTTTAAGTCAGGTGACATTTATGGACTGACCCTTTAAGTCAGGTGACATTTATAGATTTATAGACTGACCCTTTAAGTCAGGTGACATTTATGGACTGACCCTTTAAGTCAGGTGACATTTATAGATTTATAGACTGACCATTTAAGTCAGGTGAAATTTATAGACTGACCCTTTAAGTCAGGTGAAGTTTATGGACTGACCCTTTAAGTCGGGTGAAGTTTATGGACTGACCCTTTAAGTCAGGAGAAATTTATAGACTTGCCCTTTAAGACAGGAGAAATTTAGCCAGCAATGGCCATGTAGTAATGAATGAGAAAATAGAAATAGAAAAAGAAATGGCCTGCTAGCCAGCAGAAACGGCCACTTAAGCATAACATTGTGATGATGGCAGCAATTTAGTACGGCAACTTTAACATGGTGAAAATAGCATTAGCTGTATTAGCAAGTAGTCGGCCGTGTTAGCAGGCTCATAACTAACCTTGTTTTAACAGCGGTTGAAGCATGAGCTGAAGCTGTAGTAGCAATGCAGTCGGCAGTGTTAGCAGAATCATGACTGACTGCTTTAGGGATTTAGCAGACATGAAAGCAGCAGGCTGAGTAAAAGTTGCGTTAGCTCGTAGCAGCAGCAGATGAACCAGCATAGCTGTAATACTTAGCAGACATGTTAACAGCAGTTGAGTGATGGTAGCATTAGCTGTAATGATAGCCGACCTAATAGCAGCAGGCTGAGTAAAATTTGCATTAGCTCATAGCAGCAGCTGTTGAAATAGCATGGCTGTAATTCTTAGCATACATGATGGCAGCAGTTTGGGTATGAGTAGCATTAGCTGTAAAAATTTATGATAGCAGCAATTGGAGTATGATTAGCTGTAGTTGCGAGCAGTTGGCAGCATTTAGCGGACTCATGACTGACCTTGAGTTTGCAGTAATGAAACAATAGCATTAATAATAGCAGCAATTTAGAAGCATGGACATGATAGCTCAATTTCCAGCACGCAGCGATGGTTTGCTCTCATCTATCCATCCTAAAGCTGAAATGCAGAGAGCAGCATGAGCAGACCCAATACTAACCTTGTGGTAGCAACGGTTGAAGTAGTATAGTTGAAAAGTTTTGGACATGATGGCAGCAGACTGATTAAGGGTAGCATTAGCTGAAGCTGAAGTTGCAACAGTGATCATTGCAGACATGAGTATTTAGCATTAGCTGTAGCAGCAGGAGCAAGAGCAGTCAGCATTAGCTGAGTCATTATAGCATTCATGATAGCCTCACAAACTGATGAAAGCAGGGCTGGAATGAAGGCAGCCATTGCACCTGGAAGGTGTGTGGCCAGCTTGTTGGATAAGGCTGAAGCACCAGCTGGTGATTGATGAACAAGAAAAAACCTAGTCATGGAAGGAATGAGGTAAAAAGCAAACATCAGATCTAAAGAAACCCTGAAAAATTATTGAAAAAGCTGATGAGCTGCCGCTTGGAGCTCTGTGTGTGTAAGCTGCAGAGCATGGAGAGCGCGCGCTTTGTTTGAAAGCTCTGTGTGTGAAGCCACAGAGAGAGCATGTTTGCTTGCTGCATGCTGGAAAGAGAATGACCAGTGTGAGAGGCAGTGATATTTAAAGGCGGAGTATGGGCTCAATTCAGTGCCAATATTATGTTGTACTTGTAAAAAGATTTTGTATTTGTAAACAAATTTTGTATTTGTAAAAAAAAAAATTGTATTCGTAAAAATAATTTGTACTCGTAAAAAAAATATTTGTATTCGTAAATAAAAGATTTGTATTCGTATAAAAAATATTTGTATTCGTAAAAATAATTTGTACTCGTAAAAAAAATATTTGTATTTGTAAATAAAAGATTTGTATTCGTAAAAAAAATATTTGTATTCGTAAAAAAAGGTTTTGTATTTGTAAGCAAAATATTTTTATTCGTAAGATAAAAATGTGTCCATAAAAAAAAATATTTTAAACTTTTTTTCTATATATATTTTTTTGTGTGTTTGTAACATGTGTTAAACATGTTGTAATTGTAGAATTATATTTACAATGAACATTGTGACCAGAAAAAAACAACAGTTTGCTCGCTCGAAGATCTGTTTGCTCTCTCTCAGATCTGTTTGCTCTCTCTCAGATCTGTATTTTTGGCACTCTGCACTTCCGGGTATGAGCCAATCACGTGAGGCCTTTTCCACTACCCAATCATAAAGCTCCATAGGTCTCCATGGCAACATGGCAAACGGGGTTGCCATGTTGCAACCCCAAGAGTTTTAGCTGCAACATAATTCCATTGCTCAGGAAATAAACAACGGATTACAATAATATAACATTCCCTATAATCACTAACATGTAGGTGATACCTATGTCTATAAAATATGGTTTTATTGAAAGGTAATCAAAGGCTAGATCGAGTTTAGAAAGCAAACAGGTAATGTCAGGGCGCCTCAGTGCGGCTGCAGAGTTTGATTGAGTGTTAGACTAGGACACTCATTATCCCACATGCCATATGTCAAAATGACCGGCTTCACCGGGAATCGTGCGTGTGTATTTTGCTAAGAGATTGGTTACATAGTTTAATTGATATTAATTTATTAGTGCATTAAATTTCCCCATCCACTTTAATGGGAAAATGAAAAAACTCGATTTCAAGTATTTTTTTCTCAGAAACTGTAAGGGCTAGAGTTACAAGGCTTGGAGGGGAGGTTCATAATTTAGTCCGAAATTATCCAAAAACAAAAGTACACCAGTCGGCCTCATGGTGGCGCTATAAAAGCCCCCTTTACGTTTTGGCCTTTAACTTTTGAACCGTAGGTCGTAAAATAAAAATTTTCCCTAGATTCCTTGGGTCATGACACAACTCCCCGTATAGGCCACGCCCATTTGCGTCAGGATAGATTTTCCGCCATTTTGAATTTTCTTCAAAACACACTTTTAGCTCCTCCTCCCACATATTTTGTCCAAATTTCACAGAAATCGGTGCACATGATCTCTGGACCCATACAATAAACACCTCCAAACGGAATTTCATTCAATAAATGAAAATGAAAATTAGCGGGAGGGATTTTTACAAAAAAGGCCAAAACTCACGAACGAAACGTCCGGTCAATCCCAAATTTGAATCACATGTCAAGGGTAGTTTACTCAACGAATCCCTAAAAGCATTCCCACTTTGATCCATAGGGGGCGCCACAAATGCACAAAATGTAACCGTTTGATGCAAAAACACGATTCTTTTTGGACCAATCCACTCCATTTAAGCTACACATGATCTCTGATGACATGTGACAATGTAATTGGCTTGCACAATTAGTGGGAGGGGCCTACAAAAAATGTAAAAGCCTGTGACTTAATTTGGACTAATAACTATTTTTTATTTTATAATTCAAAAACTTGTATTATTTAATTGATATTTATTGTTAATTAAATCTATTAAAAGATTGTTTAGGAGATATTTGACAGTTCCTGGGAGGATTCTACCTGGCTTTTGTTGTGTATTAATATAATAATAATGATAATTTCTCTACACTTCTAATAGCCTACATGACTCATATATGCTATTTAATGGTAATAGAAGAAATATGCCTACATATATGAGACACACAGGGCTAAATGCGTATTTGATGTGGCCTGTGTCAAATACATAAATGTGAATGAATACATATTTCTTCTATTACCATTAAATAGCATATATGAGTCATGTAGGCTATTAGAAGTGTAGAAAAATATGTAGGCCATATGTATATGCCAGCGCTGTAGTCTAGTTTTTGGCAGGATGTGATTCCCTCCAACACACATATATACAGTATCTAATAATAATAATAACAATAAAATAATAAAGCATCACTCTTGCACTCTTAAATGGTAATAATAAATGTTCTGCATTGAAAATTACAAGCTGATGAACATGTGCTCTCTATTATTCTAGTCTCACTCTGCAGCCGCACTGAGGTGCCCGGACATTACGGACAAAATATGTGGGAGGAGGAGCTAAAAGTGTGTTTTGAAGAAGAAAAAAAAATGGCGGAAAATCTATACTGACGCAAATGGGCGTGGCCTATATGGGGAGTTGCGTCATGACCCAAGGAATCTAGGGAAAAAATATTTTTATTTTACGACCTACGGTTCAAAAGTTAAAGGCCAAAACGTAAAGGGGGCTTTTATAGCGCCACCATGAGGCCGACTGGTGTAATTTTGTTTTTGGATAATTTCTGACTAAATTATGAACCTCCCCTCCAAGTCTTGTAACTCTAGCCCTTACAGTTTCTGAGAAAAAAATACTTGAAATCGAGTTTTTTCATTTTCCCTTTAAAGTGGATGGGGAAATTTAATGCACTAATACATTAATATCAATTAAACTATGTAACCTATCTCTTAGCAAAATACACGCGCACGATTCCCGGTGAAGCCGGTCATTTTGACATATGGCATGTGGGATAATGAGTGTCCTAGTCTCACACTCAATCAAACTCTGCAGCCGCACTGAGGCGCCCTGACATTACCTGTTTGCTTTCTAAACTCGATCTAGCCTTTGATTGCCTTTCAATAAAACCATATTTGATAGACATAGGTATCACCTACATGTTACTGATTATAGGGAATGTTATATTATTGTAATCCGTTGTTTATTTCCTGAGCAATTGAATTATGTTGCAGCTAAAACTCTTGGGGTTGCAACATGGCAACCCCGTTTGCCATGTTGCCATGGAGACCTATGGAGCTTTATGATTGGGTAGTGGAAAAGGCCTCACGTGATTGGCTCATACCCGGAAGTGCAGAGTGCCAAAAATACAGATCTGAGAGAGAGCAAACAGATCTGAGAGAGAGCAAACAGATCTTCGAGCGAGCAAACTGTTGTTTTTTTCTGGTCACAATGTTCATTGTAAATATAATTATACAATTACAACATGTTTAACACATGTTACAAACACACAAAAAAATATATATAGCAAAAAAGTTTAAAATATTTTTTTACGAATAAAAATATTTTGCTTACAAATACAAAACATTTTTTTACGAATACAAATATTTTTTTTACGAATACAAATCTTTTATTTACGAATACAAATATTTTTTTTACGAGTACAAATTATTTTTACGAATACAAATATTTTGTTTACGAATACAAATCTTTTATTTACGAATACAAATATTTTTTTTACGAGTACAAATTATTTTTACGAATACAAATATTTTTTTTACAAATACAAAATTTGTTTACAAATACAAAATCTTTTTACAAGTACAACATAATATTGGCACTGAATTGAGCCCATAGCGGAGTCCAACCGCCTGATTGGCTGACTGCAGATTGACTGCAGGTTGGCAGATTGGCTGCAGAGCATATGAACAACTCTAGATCTCCTTTATTGAATTTGCGCTGTGAGCTACATGTTAGAGGTCCTGGGGGTCATCAGATCAGACTATTGATATGTTCTGTATGTGGCAAGGTAATGCAGACCTGAAACTGGTCTATATTCTGCCATATGCCTGGTGCACCTAGCAAGAGGTTGTATCCTATAATACAATCGGCATATCTGCCCATGCGCGGACGTGATTTGTTTGTAATGTTTGTCATACAACGCAAAACTGCGCATGCGTGGACGTGCACGAGCAACAAGCGTCATGAAAAAACACAGAGCTAATCATAGCTGCTTGCTGCTTCTCCCTTCCTGCGCATGCGTGGACGTGTGCGAGCAACAAGCAACCAGCGTCATGAAAAAACACAGAGCTAATCATAGCCGCTTGCTGCTTCTCCCTTCCTGCACGCGAGCGTGTTTCCCCTTGCACCGTGTGTGTGTGTGTGTGTGTGTGTGTGTGTGTGTGTGTGTGTGTGTGTGTGTGTGTGTGTGTGTGTGTGTGTGTGTGTGTGTGTGTGTGTGTGTGTGCGCACGCGAGCGCGCTTCCCCCTGCATGCTGTGCTCCATTCTCACACACACACACACACTTTTGTGGGTCTTTGTGAAATCCCGAAGTGTTTGGTCATTGGAACAGTGATGCACGTCACCCGTTTGTGAAGTGGGTATTTTCAAACCCTGGAGTGGATTTAGGGGAGCGTCAGAGTGTTTGTGTTGGAGCGCCTCAGTGCGGCTACAGAGTTCATGTGCAACCTCTTGCATGCGTGGCTGTGATGTTTCGCGGGGGTCCCAACACTCCCAGGGGGTCCGCGGAACCCCAGGGGTGTAAAAATAAATAAATAATAAAAAAAAATTAACATTGCTTTTAGACATTTTTATCCCACAACGCTTTTGTGGGTCTTTGCGAAATCCCGAAGTGGAGTTTTGGTCATTGGAACGGTGATGCACGTCACCTGTTTGTGAAGTGGGTATTTTCAAACCCTGGAGTGGATTTAGGGGAGCACAATACTCTCTCTCACACTGTGAGGTGGCTGTAAGGTGGATCTGCGATGCGAAGTGGACGACGCGTCACGCTAGACGTTCGGGCCCGAAATTCTAGTGACATACAGAAGAAGAAGAAGAAGAAGAAGAAGAAGAAGAAGAAGAAGAAGAAGAAGAAGAAGAAGAAGAAGAAGAAGAAGAAGAAGAAGAAGAAGAAGAAGAAGAAGAAGAAGAAGAAGAAGAAGAAGAAGAAGAAGAAGAAGAAACAGAAAAAAAAGGTTGCACAATATGTCACCTCATTTTATGTTTTGGGGAAAAGTCCACTTGTTTGTGGTACAAGAAGGTGCACTGTGAGCAACCTTTACAGTAGGTGTGGATAAGACAGTGACTGTCTCTCTTGTAAAACACCAAATCTGCTCTCACTCATATCTACCAGTCGTCAAGCACAGAGGACCAATTGCTTAATGCCGCTCTTGCCATTCCTTTCTCACATTTCATCCATCAATAAGCAAATTGCATATGCACATATCCTCATACACGCCAACTAGTGCTCACTCGTATTTGGCTATATTGGCTTTCATAGAAGGCATCATTGTAGGAACCAAACAGATGCTGGAATAAGTACAATAAACATGCTTTTACATTGGTGCAAAGTTTCCTGCACGTTTCAACATTCACGCCCATATACAGCCTTGTGCTTATTGAGGCTAAGCAGTCGCAAAATATCCTGCCAAGAAGTCCCATTGATATTATACAGTAATAGTCACTCAAGAACCAGCCCCAAGAAGTGACAGGACCATTCACTGGAAACATAAGATAGGGTGTTCTGTTTTGCTAACAGTGAATTCTTCAGGTAGCCTTATCTCCAAGGCGGGCTGTGACTCGCTAATGTTCCACAACAATCCTCCCTTGGAATAATAATTGAAAAAATGAGTAATGAATGGGTGTGAGCTGTGAGGTAAATGAAGAAAGACGAAACGGGCTGTGATATGAATGTGATATGAAGCCTTACTGCTCTGAGGTGCTTGTTATAGCTGACAACATCATATACCACACATTAACATTTATGAGGTGACTTGATGCACTACAGCCAAGCCTTCATTTGCCTTCATATGACAGTCATTCTGTGATATATGCTAAGAAGGGACAGTTGGGAAAAAGCTCAAACCAATGAAAATGACATTAATATTAAAGTGCACTTGCAATGCGTTGAGGCGATTTATGTAATCAAAGGACAAATAAATAAGCCTGACATTAAGTGATAAATGGATGTTAATGAATACTCATTGAAGCGGAGCAGCAGATATGAAGTCTACATGCACTCAAATGTGACACGGAATATCAGATGATACTTCCTGCAATTCACCCCTCCCCTTCCATGCGATGCGTGCATAAATAATTGCTAATCATCAATTTAAAATGAGCTGATAAACTTCCCCAGCAACATCCAGAGATAAAGCATATAACTATTGTACATCCACTACAGTCAAAATTGTATGTACTGTATAAAACACATTAAAAAACAACAATCATTGAAGAGAGTGCCGTAGAATAAAAAAGTAAAACATAATAAAAGCACAAAGACCAATTTAATTATCTTTTCTCCGTGCAACATTACTTTTGTTTGCAGGAGAATTGGCTTAGATCTAGTTCTGGGTAGAAAAAAAAACTGACAACAGTTCTGGACAAATTATTCTGTTTTCGCTTTGATCTGCTGTTGGCCTACTGAGCCAGAGGAAGGTTCAAAGCGGGAGGTAAGGCAACTGATGCGTGCTCGAAAAGGACACAGGCGACGAGTGGTCCTGTTCATGCCCTTGACTGTCCCCTAATCTACCAAGAGCCAGACAAGGTTCAGAGTGGCAGCAAGGTGTGTGCAAGATGAGACAGTGGGTACTCTTGAGTCCTGAGGACTCTCATTTGGTGTAACATAAAAGGAATCCTGTCGACTCTATCCTGCTGGGTAGCATAGGGAAACAAAAAGAAAAAAATGAAAGAAAAAAAGTAGAATATAAATATAATTGGTGCACATTTCTTTTCTGCACCAAACATCTGAGGAAAGAAATGAGACGTATATGGTTCATTACTTTTTCTTTTTTTTCTCCTTATCTCTCTTTTTTACCTGACAAAGTCTTGGCTTTGAAACTTACAGAAAAATAAATTCTGATCATATTAATCTTCAAGCTCAAGGCAATGTATTGGGCTATTAGAGTACAGCAATAGTGTATTCTGTGGCTTGGTTGAGATGCGTTCTCAAGAAAGGCTTTTTTTAGGCCTTGAATTGAAAAATAACCTACTGTAGGCTCAAGGTGTTTACTGTCACACACATACACTATAATACAGCTGGTAGCAGCATTATAGGAAGAAAATGGATACGACAAGATTCATCATGGATGAATCTTGACACTGTTGAAGAATCATCAACAGTGTGGATAATAGTTAAATGAAAAAGATTATATAAATAGATATAATAGATGTGTGTACTAGATTATGTTAGATATATACAATAACGTTTAAAGTGGTCTCTATACAGTATATGGGCATATTCAATATTAAACTGGGCCATGCTCCCTCCATCTTCAGATTATTTTTATTTTCCCTCTTTTTTTTTTAGAAAGCCTTCCATACAGCTGGATGGCACGTGTAGTTGGCTCTAAAAAGAAAAGAAAAGGTCTGCAAGATATGCAAATTGAGTGACCCAAGTGACTTTTGCAGCCAACTCAGTGCGGTTCTGGGGAAATAAAAACTTCTGAAGAGACGTGCAGTCCAACTTGTGTGACAACATTGTTCTATGTGAAAGCCATCGGGCCTCAGACTGGTAAAGTATAGCAGAGTGTGCTCCCCAGGAGAACCCAAAGTAGTGAAAATAGCAGATCTACAAGCTCACAATGTGTGCGACTCGCATGGCGACACGTTGATCTGTAAACAAATGGGGCCGCGATCCAAGAATGGGTCCACGACCCACTGTTTGAGAAACAGAGTGCTATAGATAGCCTGAAGCCCAGAAGCTTAATACGTCCCTTTGTCAGGGGAATTCCCCTGTGGATGAGTGGTAGATGTTTGGTTTCTCTTTGGGGTTAGAATCTGGTTGTTAACCAATGCAGACATGCTAACTACAATATAAAGATCACTATTGGACCGAGCTTTAGTCAAAGAAAGCATTCATTAACTAAACATTGGACTCTTATTTGACTTCACAGAATTCAAATAAGAGCATCACAGAGCTTTAACAGTAGGTGGTAGATTGGATAAAAGTGCATGAAGAGTTAGTTAATCAGTGGGCACGCTATGTGGGTTCTGACTCTTGGAAGAGCGCAATTTCAAAATATTGTATTTCAAGGAATAGTTCATAGCCCATAGATAAAGCTACACTTTATTCCTTTCTTTTGTGAATACATTTTTATTTTGACCAATCTGTATGGCAGAGTATGTTAATATTACATGACTAACACAACTGTGGCAGTTGTATTTGGTCTCCCTGCTCTTCTATTGAGACATTGTGATCCTGTGGTCAAAATGTAATTCTCCCCTGAGCAAGCAGACATGCTGCGTTAACATGAAAGTTACAGAGTGCAGCGTTAATGCTAATTAAAGAGTAAAATCAAGATGGGGAATCTCTGTAATCAAAACTTCAATATGAGGACCAATCGTTTTCTGCCTTCATTGTAACTTCTCTTCCAGTTGTATTAGAATTTTTCTTTTATATTTCTCATTAATTTTCCCCATATCGGATTCACATTGATTACATGGAAACAAATACTGTGTGATGCTTATTAAGAGCATTATGGAAGCTGGAATGAATATAGCCACTGGCTGTGTGAGAGGCTTGAGTGCAAATCCAGAGGCATTTTCACACTCCTTTTATTTCGTAAGAATGGACTGTTTAATCATTTATGGGGTAACATCATCAAGAAAGCACGGCACTGTTCGTTTTCTTTAACCTATGGGCACGTTTCCCATGTCATGTTGAATCGCTATCATTTGACCATTTTCAGCTCCACAGCTGGAAATATGTGCTCAGTGGAGCACACCTCTTCGTCAGGAGGCATGCCCTAATAATAATAGTGATGTATGGAGTGACATTACTACCTAGAATCATTGAACAGTAGCGAGGCATCAGGCATGTGATTACCAGATGTATATCGTCGCTATACTGTCTACCTTCTCTCTCTCGTACACACTGGATTTTGTCTATCCCTCCATCTTTCTCTTACATTTCTGTCATTCAAATGTGTCTTTAAACTGCAAGGGCTGATCAATAAAGGTGCTGTTATTAGTTGCTGATATTTTTGGGTTAAAACAAAACGTTTTTTTTGTTAAAAATGGAAAGCGGAAAGTAATCATTGCTATAGTGTTTAATCAGCTCTTTAATAAACAGAAAATACATTTTCAGATACTGTATGTTGCCAAATTCAACAAAACATTTCTCCATTTATCACCTTCAATTTATATTGTATATTGCTTATATTGTTGTTCTCGTTACACTTGTTCCTAAACATAAAACATAAAATTGTTGCTCATTCAAAACCCACATCTTTTCTTGAGAAGAGACTCATGAAAATTGCCTCCCATGCATTAAGCACTTTTCAGGTCAGAGCATATCTTCCCATTACACAATATCTCCATTGGAATCTTCAGGCCCTAGTTTATTCATGAAGATCCCGGAACACTGTGTTCAGATTTACAAATATCAAATGCGAAGTGCGAAGAAATTAATTCAGCTCACAAATTAATTCATTATGTATCAGAATGCCAAAACATTTTGGAGGGATGCAATGCAGCTCAAGCTGAGAGAAATGGAATTTGGCCAACTTTGCTCATAAAATTAGGTGTAGCAGTCTCAAAACTCCTGAAAACAGATGGCAGGACAGGGATTTGGTGCCTTTTGTTAAAGATGATTAGAACATTTGTTATGTATTTTCTTATCCCTCTTCCGGGCTATTGGGCTTCAAGATGTCCACCATTGTATCTGTCCCCAAGCACTCCAAGGTAGCATGTCCGAATGACTGGAGACCTGTCGCCCTCACCTCAATTGTCAATAAATGCTTTGAGAGGTTGAGGGACTTTGTTTTTTCAATACTGCCTGCCACACTGGACCCGTGGCAATTTGCATATTGTCAAAACAGATCGACCGACAATGCAATTGCCATGGCTCTTCACTGCACCATTTCTCACCTGGAGGGGAGTAACTGTTGGATACAAATGCTGTTTGTGGACTACAGCTCGCTTTTCAAGTAAGTTAGTACATTTTATTTGTAGAGCACCGTTCACAGACAGTGACAGTCACAAAGTGCTTCACAGGTTTAAAAGCACAAGCATATCAATAATAAAACAATCACCATTTAACCAATCAACCAACATGAGATAAAGCAAATCACAATACAGGACATGACGTCGCAACGTTCGGGAGGGCAACTCGTTCGCTTTAGCTCACTCGGTGGCCCCTCACGTGGCTCCAGTTCCCTTGAGACTGCGCGCCTCCGAAATGGTTTAGTCAATGGGGGAGATGCGAGGCGGCTATGCACGGAATTTCGGGTTTTCCAGTTGTCTATGCACGGAATGACACCTCCGTGCAATACTAAGTTGTGTGAGATCGGGTTGGTATACGACTGTGAACCTATTGATATCTGCTGTTACGTGATGTTTTTACTTGCACAATATTCTGAGGTACTTTGCTTCCATTCATGAGTACAACTTGTTTAATATTTGACACTTGAAGCTTGGGCAAATCATAATTTCAACCTGTTTTACACTTGTAAAATTGTGATGTGACAGTAAACGTGAAGTTGAAGTTGAAATTGATAGCTTGTCTGTTGGGGGGCAAAAAAAGAACATTACAAGGACCACATTAAAACCCTCCTGAAGAAGGGTGACATCAAACCACCAGCACTAGAGTCCCTGGCTGTTGATCGCCACACCTGGAGCTCTACCTACCACCAGGGATTTACCCCTCTTCAGGAGAAGTTCACAGAGAGGAGAGAACAGCAGCGTGCACAGAGGCACACACGTGCCAAAGGCCCATCGACCACCACTGCTGCCTTCCCCTTGCCCCTCCTGTGATAAAGTCTGCGGACCACACACCAGTCTGAGCAGCCACCTGGCCATGCACAGGCGAAACACATCACAATAATCAACCACCATATTCTTTACGAGCAATGACATCATCGACATCGATGGGCTGCCATAAGCAAGTAAGCAGTAAGCATGTGTGCGTGCGCGTGTGTGTGTGTGCATATTACATAATACAGGAGGTATGCTCCAGATATGTACTTAACAGTAAATAGAAACAGGCTTTTCACAGGTTCTGCAGGTAGCCTGGTAACGCAAGGTTATTGGGAGCCAGGAGGGAGACGAGTCTAGGGCGCTTGGAGCGTTGGTCAGGGACAGGGTGTCAAAGGGAAGAGACGGACAGATGTCAAGGTGCCCACCATTGTATCTGTCCCCAAGCACTCCAAGATAGCATGTCTGAATGACTGGAGACCTGTCGCCCTCACCTCAATTGTCAATAAATACTTTGAGAGGTTGAGGGACCTCATTTGTTCAATACTGCCTGCCACACTGGACCCATGGCAATTTGCATATTGTCAAAACAGATCTACCGACAATGCAATTGCCATGGCTCTTCACTGCACCATTTCTCACCTGGAGGGGAGTAACTGTTGGATACAAATGCTGTTTGTGGACTACAGCTCGCTTTTCAAGTGAGTTAGTACATTTTATTTGTAGAGCACCTTTCACAGACAGTGACAGTCACAAAGTGCTTCACAGGTTTAAAAGCACAAGCATATCAATAATAAAACAATCACCATTTAACGAATCAACCAACATGAGATAAAGCAAATCACAGTACAGGACATGACACAACACAAAGAGCTGTAATCAACTATTTAAAAGCCTGTCTAGTGTCTAAACAGGTGAGTCTTAAGGGGAGATTGTTCCCCATAGGGCAAAACTCGCATATAACATTGACTGGGGGCCTGTGCAAGGAGGCCAGAAAGGGGATCATGTGACAGGATCTCCTGGACCTGGCCAGTAACCTGGCAGCAGCATTTTGGAGAAGTTGTAAGCGGTCCAGAGATACAGTTTAAGTGAGACAGGTGCAATGAGAAGTACAGTAATCCAGGTGTGATGAGTGATGACACAAATGCATGGATAATCATTTATAGCTCTGGGTGTGAAACAACAGACCTTAGTTTAGCGATGTGATAAGGTTATAAGAACATGCAAGGGACACAGAGTTCATGTGCTTATCTAAAAGAATAGCCTGATCAAAGAGTCAAGGCTAAGCATATCAAAGACACTCGCCACCCCAGCCACAATCTGTTCACACTGCTAGTATCAGGCAGGAGCTATTGCAGCATATAATGCTGAATGAATAGACTCAGGCACAGATAACGTAGCAAAGCCGTCAGGCTGCTGAACAAGCCCTGTCACCATGTCAGTCATATATGCTCCAATTACGCTGTCACTATCACTTACCGTACTGTATATGACTGTGAACCATATTTGATATCTGCTGTTACGTGATGTTTTTACTTGCACAATAGTCTGAGGTACTTTGGCTCCATTCATAAGTACAACTTGTTTAATATTTGACACTTGAAGCTTGGGCAAATAATAATTTCAACCTGTTTTACACGTGTACAATTGTGATGTGACAGTAAACTTGAAGTTGAAGTTGAATTTGATAGCTTGTCTGTTGGGGGCATAGAGTTAAAAATAAGGTTGGCGGACAGAAAAAATAACATTACAAGGACTACGTTAAAACCCTCCTGAAGAAGTGTGACATCAAACCACCAGCACTAGAGCCCCTGGCTGTTGATCGCCACACCTGGAGCTCTACCTGCCACCAGGGAATCACCCCTCTTCAGGAGAAGTTCACAGAGAGGAGAGTACAGCAGCGTGCACAGAGGCACCAACGAATCTGGTGCCGACCACCAGTGCTGCCTTCCCCTTGCCCCTCCTGTGATAAAGTCTGCGGAACACACACCGGTCTGAGCAGCCACCTGGCCATGCACAGGCGAAACACATCACAATAATCAACCCAACATATTCCTTTGGAGCAATGTCATCATCGACATCGATGGACAGCCAGAAGCAAGTAAGCAGTGTGTGTGTGTGTGTGTGTGCGTGTGCGTGTGCGTGTGTGTGTGTGTGTGTGCGTGTCTGTGTCTGTGTGTGTGTGTGTGTGTGTGTGTGTGTGTGTGTCTGCATGCGTGCGTGCGTGCGTGCGTGCGTGCGTGCGTGCGTGCGTGCGTGCGTGCGTGCGTGCGGATATTACAGAATATTGTAGGTAGGCGCTAGACCGGATATGCACTTAACAGTAAATAGAAACCAGGCTTTTCACAGTTTATTGGGAGCCAGGAGGGAGACGAGTCTAGGACGCTTGAGCGTTGGTCAGGGACAGCGTGTCAAAGGGAAGAGAGGGACAGACGTCCTGTGTTAGCTGCTCTTAGCAGGAATTCAGGGGTGAACCATGTCCTGGCGGTAGGGGTGTGCCATGCCCTTCATAAATAACCTGCATGTTTATAGTGCAGAATGCATAAGTGCAAAACATTTTGTAAATCAGGTTCTTTGATAGTATCTTATCTCAATTGTATTTTTGGCCTCTCTGATAATTGTGTTTTGTATAGACAGAGCTTTCTTATCAAAGGCATGCAGTTTATGTTTATAATTAGTTCTGCACAGTTGCCTTTGTCTTCAATCCTAAGGCCCCTTAGCACACTGGAAGCATCACCTCCGCATGGCAGCAGTGTCGCGCAGCATCTCACACACTTCAATTTGTTCATTGGATTTATAGTATAAGAGAAAACTGTTCAAACAGAACAATGTGAACAGTTGTGTGGTTAATCAAGGACAACCACAGACTAGATGACCATGTAATATCATTTAAATGAGGACTGACCAGGCCAGACCAGATCATGGCATTATTGGTGGTTCACTGTAACCCAAAACTCATTCGGAATCTTTTTTCATTTTAATTAATGTGATAATCCGACGGATGGTTCATTTATATGACTGCTAAATAAAATGACCGGATGTCATGTCCTGTGTACTCTATAGGGTGACCACCCGTCCCGCATCTCGCGGGACAGTCCCGAAATTGGGACATTTGTCCCACGTCCCGCATGAACAGAACAATGTCCCATAAGTGACAATGCACATGCACAATTAAAGCAACAGTTTTACCAGAAAACAGTTTAACTCTATACTGGTGGCGGCAGTGGCTCAGGAGGTAGAGCAGCCGCTTGAGAGACGTAAGCTTCCCAGTTCTATCCTGGGAAATACTCCAGAGTCAGTGTCAAAGTGTCCTTGAGCAAGACACTGAACCCCCAAATGCTCCGGATGAGCGGGTTGGTGTCTTGCATGGTTTGCTCTTCTGTCAGTGTGTGAATGTGTGAATGTAATGCTCATTGTCAGGCGCTTTAGATAAAGGCGCTATATAAATGCACCATTTACTACTCCTGGGGTGGAGGCGGAGCTTGCTGTTGCAACAGGGTGAAAGCTACTGAAATCAAAGCCATGATAGTATAGAGTCACTCCCACTACCCCTGGGTCACAGCATTATTTTTGTCTCCGCCAGGCCGAAAGGCATGGCGAGAGAGTATGTTTTGCACCCTGTCCGTCCGTCTGTGTGTCCTTCTGTCTGTGACCAGCTAATCTCCGGCATTGTTGGCCCGGTCACTGCGAACCTGCGCACACACACTCCCTGGATGCCAAAGCAGAACCTCTGCCCCGAATTTTTCAGGTCAGCCTGTCATAGACCCACCATGAGGCAGATTTTTTGCAAAACACATTTTTTTATGGAAAACTGTACACAGATCAGTGCAGTTATAGGTAAAAACACAAAAGGGACTGTTATAGCGCCACCATGAGGCTGATTTGAAAATCTTCAAGCGGCATTTCTTCCTCTGCCTAGTGGGAATGTGCGCACAAAGATTCACGGAAATCGCATGCTGCGTTGATGATTTGAGCCATTTTGTTCAAAACAAACCAATCCTGCAAACGGACGGACACATCGACGGACGGACAGGGTGCAAAACATACTCTCGCCATGCCTTTCGGCCTGGCGGAGACAATTAGTCAAATTCTGTCACACTAGAATGTTTTGAGCCAAGCGCCAAGTGCAGAGCACTAACTTCTAAGCCTGGGTGGAATATGACACACTGGTATCTGGTAAACTGAGGTTACTATCTGGCAGAGAAGGTCCTGAGCTTTGTTATATGAAGGGCTGATTGTGATGGACAGCATCTGGTCTCTTTCCTGACACATCTGTCTCCACTCCTGCAATTATAATCTGAGATAGAGATGGAACCAGAGGGTGGTGGAATCAGAACGAGTGGGTGCTGCAGTCGTGACAAACGAATCTTGTGTTTTTTGTAGACATCAATATCTTTTCAACCTTTCAAGTTTTAGATGGTTGTATAGCCCATGTCTGAGCTTAGGTATCAGGTACAGTTCTTATTGTCACTGGCCTTTTGGCAGACTACTGAATGTGATATGTTCTGGTCTTTACAAGGTTGGTGCATTTTATAAGCAGCATGGAATTTCATGAACAACAATGACTGTCCAGGTAATCTGCTATGATGTACTGAAATGATAATTTAATGGAGAGATATTACAATTAATTACGCACATTTTAGAATCTCTTAAAAATCCAAGAAAAGTGTCTCAATGCTTAACGTAACCATCAATTGTGTTTCATAACGGAATAGTTGCTAGAGACATAATCAGGACAGGAACTTAATTATCTAAGAAATTCACACCATTACAAATGTCAGAATGACCATTCAGCCTGAACGGGGCTATGGGTTGCTAGGTAACTAAAGTGGGACTTGATGACAATGGTAACAGGCCTTACCAAGTCATATTCATTGTTTGTTCTCCCCTTACAGTACACACTAAGCAATAAGAACATAAAGTAAGATTTATGTTGTTTATTTTCATTTATGTTGTACAAAAGAGAAGACGTTTTGCAAGAATTATCTTGAGTTTCCAGTAGATTAAAGACATGATTTGTAAACCAAGCAAAACATCTTTACAAAGCATTGTGACCAACTTAAACGATTTACCATTTAAACCCAAGCTTGTATGTATAATTCATTATAATTCATGCATTTAATATTTTCATAAAATCATCCTACTGGATTTAATATAAAACCTTGCAATCCTTGTGCATATAGGACATGCACATGGGTCATCATCAAGAATGACAGAATCATACAATTATGTACAGCATATGTGTAGGTAATGCTATGATTTGCATCCATCACTATACAATACCTCTGATGCCTTTGCATAAAGTACCTCCAGAGCTTTCAAAATATACTGTATATGGGTCACATGATAGCATGATAAATGAGGCAGAGTTGTATCTGGGGACATTAGTGTTTAATCTTGGGAGGCAGCCGGAATCCCAGTGTAGCGTTCGCCTTGGGTTTAGCCTAACTTGCATCTCTAAGGAATTGTCTGACAACCACAGTCTCTGAGCGTACGAATATTTTTATCTCGAAGTTTAAACTATACAGGACATGTTCAGGGTTTTACTTCATAGCAGCTACAATACTGCAGTGGGATGAGAAAGGATGATTCTGTAAAACGGGGGGGGGGGGGGGGGGGGGGTCAAGCCCGAACAACTATTATTTGCCTTGATGTCAAAGTCCCATTTAGTCCGTGAGCCAGGACCCCAAAAATGGGGTCATCATTACCATCTGGGGTGATTAATTCTCATAGTGATTTTTGGGTAGGTATACACCCCTAGAGCTAGGAAAAATGTGATAGCCTTGCATCGGTGGTAGCTATCTGTGTGTTATCACTCCTTTTATAACCACAAGCCAAAACACAGTTTTCAAAATCCGAATGAAGCATTCTACTTCAAACTGATGGTTCTCTCTTATTATTGACCCTCTCTCTCTGAAAAATGGTTGGGATAAAGCTCAGACTATATATTGTCCAGAAAGGTTGTTAAAATTTGCATATCTAGAATATTATTCTGTTACAGGCAGTGACAACATAGTGACTATATGTGACATAAGATGTACTTTGGTTTTAATGAAAGATGGAACACAAAGGGTTCCTTTGTAAATTACCTATAGATTTAAAACCATGTTTACATACATAGATTCTAAGGAAATGTATTATGAAATTCAATAAACAGAATATAGTGCAATGGGTAAGAAAATATCCAAAATGGCCACTAAACACACGCCTGGCAATTTTTTACTTTTAATCCGCTTGTCTTAGAATACCTCTGTTTAATACCTCTTTTTTAGGGTTTTCATATGTAGAATCCATTCCTGATGTTATTTTTTTAATATCAGGTCAATCATGTCAAAGGTCAGGTCAAGGTTAAAATTGACCTCTGGGAGAACAACAAATGGAAACAACTTGATGAACATTCATGGTTCACTATTCATGATTTTGTTTTGTGAAAAGTGTCATTAACATGTCACAAGAATTGGTATTCATAATAACATGAATGTAAAATGATATAATCTAATGTCAAATATGTATCTTTTGCAACTACATCTGTATTCTCCAACCCACATCCTGTTCTACCTCATCCTTACAAGTATCCTCCTTATTAACATCACTCCTCATCTGTAGCTTGAACATATCATCAGTAACCATCTTCACCAGAGCAGTTACAGTACATCAGTGATGTACTTCTCACTCTCTGTGCCCTAAATTGATATTGCACCATGTCACATAGCTCTGACGGTGGGGTCACCCTTAGCAATGACAGGAACAAGAATATCCTAGATCTCCTATCCAAATTTTGTGACATCAAACGACTTGTCAGGTGGGGCTTGGTGGTCTGCCACTTTCCACAACATCACTTGTAAATAGATGAGCCCACATGTGGTGCAACAGGTTGGTCGGTGTTGGAGGAAGGGCCATTGACTTGTGGCACCCACCTCACCCAGCACATCAGGGTAGCCTGGGAAGTTCCCTGCCAGCAAAGTGTAGTGTGCTCTGATCTTGCCTTTGTCATACATATAAGACTGTCCCATCCCAATGCTCCATCTATACTTTACACTGTAGGTCCACCTGATACACCCCAATACACAGCATACAACAGGACAAGAACATCAGTGTAATCACTGAGCATGTGTATCACACCCTTTCCAGAGATGGCTGCATCAGGGATATAGGAACTCATGGTGATGTCTGCCTCATCATGACTAAATGCAGTATCTATCGTCAGCACTGAAGGTGTACAACATGCTCAACGGCTTCTGCTTAATGTTCTTACTCTTCATGATGACATCTCATGTGGGTAAAGGACATTACTATTCACAACAGCATGGGGGCAAATTAGCCAAGGATGGGATTGAAGAGATGATCTTTCTGTGTGTGAGGAATCCTACACCCCAATATTTTATGACCAAGACACACCAGTGCTTCAACTCTCCCTCTGTTTCTGCACATTTTGGGGAAGGCTTCAGTCCACTCCACTCACATGCATCATGACAGCATCTTTCCTGATCGTTATGGCAGTCTGCTCCCCAGACTGGTCAGCAGAGACAGTGATCCAGAATCCATCATGGTGCCGACAGACAAGGTCTAGCTTAGCCTCTATGCTATGGCATGGAGCACATGCATCTTCAGCAGGCACTGGGTTAGATATCAAGCACACTGCACATGGCCAGCATGGAAGAAGTGCTTCAGTCATGTAGCATGAGAGAAAAGGTGAAGTTAATGTCAATGTGTCTCCCTGCGCATTCAAACTGGTGGATGTGAAGTGTAGGAAGAAGTTGTCTACCCACTGTCAGCCAGTAGGATGGAGATGTGCAGTGTCCAGGTAGGCTACTGCTGTATCTGTTCAAATGTCTTTGGCCAAGTTGATAGAAACCACTTCAGAGTGCTGCTGATACACTCAGGACTGACCACTGAACTTGCCTGTCATGTTCTGCAACCACATGCATTTCCACTTCCAGTGCTGAACCTTGCATCAGTTTTGCAATGCAGCTGAAGAATATAAGATGCTTATATACCTGCAAGGTGTCAACAAACGGCTCCATGTCAATTGTGAGGTGAATAGGGCCTGCTGTACATGTCAACCAGTGACCATATCTGCTGCCTGCTTGGACACCTGGTTGGACGATAAGGTGTGAGAGAGACCTTGACCTGACCTTTAGCACATAGGCCAAAGACTGACCAGCAAGTCAAAATATAACATTAGAAATAGATTCTACACCTATGAATGCCCCCCCCCCCCCCCAGGTCCCCATATGAATCACGTTCACGAAGTTCACAGATTCCCTCACACAACTGCAATATTTTGTTGTTTTTAACATAATTTAGTACAATGGAACATCACCATGGGATGGACACCATCTTTGATTTGGCAATACAAAATTAACTGATGGTAATTTCACTGATTCAGCCATATTTCTTGAACCCTAAGACCTAGTTTTAGACACCAAAACCACCTTTCTAGGTTGAACAGTATCATAAAGCCATTTAAGCTCCTGGCAGTCATATTGGACGCCATCTTGAAAATGATGGCTTTACGAGAAATATAATTTCCTAGATTTTTTTGTATGTTCTTAAGCATGCCTAGACGTACCAGAATCAATTGAAAAACCTTTTGTATATTTTTTTGGGGGGGGTTAATAGTATGTTTTCATATATTGACCCATGTAATTTTCGCCTAGTGTTATAACATAAAATGCATGATAGCACCCATAAAGCTACCATTGGTGCAAGGCTATCACATATTTTCTAACTCTAGACATGCATACCTTGACAAAAATCACTATGAGCATTAATCACCTCAGATGGTAATGACCAACCCCCCTGGCTCACGGACTAATTGGTTTGCTTTAGTCTGTCCATCCTTGATGATCTGTCTGATGATCAGTTTGGTCTGTCCAACCTTGATCATAGATGTTCCTTGTGTCTCTATATGGCTGTGGTGAGGTGAGAATTTCATTCTCTTTAATTCACCTACTATTTCTCTCTGGGTTTTCTTATTAAAACCTTATGAGTTAAACTTGTTTTTCTCTTTTGATTGGCAGATGCTTAATCATTTATCTTTTATCGTGAATGGAAGGACAGCTTGTATTTTGACCACGTGTTTTAGTTTTGTGATTCTCAAGTTGTTGAAAAAAACAAAAACGTTCTTTCTGGTCAATGTTGATTCTTGATTCTTTACTCAGGTGTTCATCTTAACAATATTGAAGGGCACTGTGACAATGGTTTATTTTACTTACTTCTGCTATTCAAACTGTATTTAAGCTGCAGTATATGTTAGGAATGCACTGTATTATGTTTGTATGCATACACTATGCACTTATTATGTGTTTTACAGCCTTTCAACAATGTTCTCGTGAGTGTGAGTGCTATTTCCATTTGACAAAAGGATTCGTAGACTGTCACCACACTAGAACTTCCACACAAGCAATCAGCTGTATTGTTTTCAACCCTTATGGTGAACTTTATTATGTGGACAAAATTGACCAGACATCTGAGTAATTGGTGTCAATACTTCTTTTGTTATTGATAAGTTGGTCTTACATTTCATTGACATTAAAAATGTCTTAAATCTGACTTGCCTAAACCCGATTAGGGCCTCCAGGTGAACAGGGACGGCCTTAAGAATACGAAACTAATTTACAGTGACTTGCCCAACACTGCTTATAGTACATGCTGTGTAATCCATGGGAACATGATATTGTACCGGGTAGCTACAGTAATACACCGGGTGGCTTGTCAGGTGGTTAGTGAGGATTTCACGTCACTAGACCGGGCACATTAGATCGCCATGGTTAGGGTGAGCAATTGGACTCTGTATGTGGACATAATGGTCAACCCAGGATTCCATATTCGGACATTCAGTAGTTGGCCCATCGTGACCTCATCACAACGACAGGAGCAAACGCAATCAGACAGTACAAAGGGGCGAGCACAGTTCCAGCCTAGGCAGATCCTACTTCCACCTTCATCACGTCGGAATTTCTGGACCTCTGGACTGGACTTGGAATGAACATGGTTGGCATAGCGATCAACCCATGCTCATGATCTGACGCCATAGGAACAGGCACCATGGACTGACCTTTTCGAGACTGGCTTCGTGAACGGACCCAGATAGATCGGACACATAGATGTTGTGGAAATCCATATAAGGATATGATCGATACGTTGTGGCGTCATCAGGATGACCCAAGCGGACATATGGTTTAACTGAATATAAGCGGGCGCGTTCCCGATTTAGGAGTATGCCCACCACGGAGCCACATGTGAAAGACATCTTACATCGTTTTACACTGCGTTACTACAGTCAACCTTGTCTTGTCGAATCCAAGCCAAGCTTATGGATGCTTGAGGCTATTTTTCACATACAGTATGTACAGTATGTAGACGTGTTTCCTTTGTCTGAGGAAGAGCTGACACAGAAACCGTCACACATTTTCCAGCATGCAGACTTCTCTCTTTTCTTTTCATGGTGTCTCTCTTTTCAGCACCTAGTATTTATCCTTTGGATGTGCGCATGCTTTCATGCTACTGTATTTTAAACTGCCTATATTATGAGAAGAATCGATGACAAAACTAAGTCATTCTCAACTTCTTTTGTCCTTTTTCCCACAAGCTGATCATTCTAAAACACAACATTCTCTTTAAGCGCGCGTGTGTGTGTGTGTGTGTGTGTGTGTGTGTGTGTGTGTGTGTGTGTGTGTGTGTGTGTGTGTGTGTGTGTGTGTGTGTGTGCGCGCACTTGTGCATGCATGCGTGCGTGTGTGTGTGTGTGTGCGTGCAAGCTTGATTGTATGAAGTGTGTAATGCCACATTTCTTACTGCCTCAGCTGAGATGACTGGTATTGAATGACAGTCCCTTGAGGGCCATTGGATGAGGCCATTTGATGTGTCATTCCATTTCAGATTTGACTTGACTGCTGTTTTAACAGTATGTGCTCCAGTTGCAGACTCACTGGTGAGTCTGAGAATTGGAATACTGAAGTAGCTTACATTATTACACCAACAAGGATTACATTTTGAACTGGATTATATCATAGTTTATCATTACATGTTGCTACCATCCTGTTTTCTAAAAAATACGATGTACAGTGCATTATTGTTTGGATATGTTAAAATAAAAGTTTCAATCAAACAGCCAATGAATAAATTTTCATTGGCAGTCGACTCTCGCTGTGCGTGGACTAGTCTCACACAACACCACTTGAAATGGACAGCAACTAACTGTTCTATCGATGTGGCGTATTAAAAAAAATAAACTAGCAGTTGTAGACAGACAGACAGACAACTTAACAACATATGTTGTTTAGTTGTCTGTCTACATCAAACATTCTATCTCCAGTGTTGTAACAGGGACCCATCGCATTCTCGCGGTGATCCTCCTCTGTAAAGCAGCTGTCTGCTGTAAACATCCTTTACATTTTAACCGATAAATAGGTCAAGAAGTTGCTCAATATTTATTAATACCATATGTACAGCTGCTAGTTTAAATCTTTGTTTTAAAATGTGCTGCATACAGTCTGTTTTTTCACCTCAACAGCAGACAAAAACGTTGACTCCTGTTGACAGGCTGTCACTCATAACCTCGTCCCATTGGCAACTGTAATCACCAATCAAAAGCCGTGACATGTCCCACCCTAACTTACTGTTTTTACGGGAATCAGATGTAATGTATGTGTTACCAAGGAATATAAAACACTGGTGACATAATGATATACAGCCCCATGCAAGAATGCCAGTGACCGTATACGGCATTATTGCATCCTGTCAAAATGTGTGATAAATCAGATATCAAATCCTTAGGTGGACAATCAATATGGTATTTTATTGTGATGAAGCTGGTGATTTGCACCCCCATGAGGTAACTTTCCTGTAATATTATTTGATTTCAGCCTAATCTTTAAGACTCCTCTTATGTTACTGTTTTGTTTTGTTTTGTTGTTTTCCTCAACAGAGACATGAGTAACTTTACGCTCGGTTCTGTCTTGATAAGATGCTCAATTGTTTTGGATTTGACTATTAGCATTAGTGATGGAGAGGTGGTCAATTTGATCTCAGCACTTTATGAGTCAGCTGATACAGTAAGCCACTCAGCCCAAACAACCAATTTCACAGCGTTTTGGGTATTGTTCAATAAAAGGAGCAGGTTGACAGCAAAGAATCCATAGAAATATAGAGGAAGTGAGAAACAGTGAAGGGGCCTGTTTTGTCTCAAGCTTTATGCAGATAATGATGTCATGCAGACAAGTGCAGCCAAAGTGATTTCTTGCCAAAGTGAATGTGCAAGATCTGTCAGGCTACGTACATGTTCTGTTTTGTCATGTCTCAAGTTATTGTGGGGAAAGCACCTGAAAGTCTCACTTGAGTAAAAAGAAAATGACTCAAGTGCAGTTTTGATGTCCATGTGCCTCAAATATTAGGGCAAATTTGAGAATGCTGAAATGCTATTCCCTCGTGGCAGACAAAGAGAACCTTTCAGGCCATATTACTCCTCACTTCAATGAATTTGAACACACATGGTAGTATCTCTTAGATATGGCCATGGGTGATGATTGTTGTAGGTGGGGAGAGCTGCATCTGCTGCTGCAATCTTTGTTTTGTAGCAATAACACACTGCTGAACATGCTGACAGCATTAATAAGTTACTATTTTATTTTTAAAGGGATTGTTTTCACTGACTTAGAATACCGATGAGTACTTTGAGGGGCATGGGAAATGCCACTATTTTGAATACTTTATTAACAGTTTGCAAATAGTACAGTGGTACGGTTATACAATGGTGTTAAAAGGATAACACAAAAAGCCATAAGGACTTGTTTCCATTGTGGTCCTATGTATTCAATTCATTGAGACATTTAAAGACATATATTATACAAGACATCATCAACACTAGTAGCAATAAAACGTATATGTACAGTAAACTTTTATGGGGGGGTCATTTCTGGTGTTAAGCTGATAGACCCGCTAGTTTGAAATCTTGCAGCTTGCGGGACGGACCCCTGGCTGATGGAGAGGTTTATTATGTGGGCAATGATTGGAGCAATAGAGGCAGCTGGGTCTCTGATACATACTGTAGATTGTTGATTGTAGGTAGGTAGGTAGGTAGGTAGGTAGGTAGGTAGGTAGGTAGGTAGGTAGATGTTGAGACAAACCGGATAAGACACATAGTATAGTTGGGGCACAAAATATAGTGGAGGATACGTACATCCAATGACTGCCTGCCTGCCTGATCTGAATTTGTTGTCTGTTGCCCTTAGCTGGGCTGTGGAGGGGGAGGGGGGAGTATTGCATTTCGATCACTAGGTGTTTACCAATAAGTGTCTTAAAGCTTTCGTTAATGAAGTATTTCTGCTCAACTCATGCTATTGTTAACTGGCTGCACAGGTGGCAATTGATATTGGGAACTGCACCAACCTGACATGCTCATAATAGTTGTTCTAATGCATTATCATTAATCCTAATATAATAATGCTGGATAAAGTGTCAGATATAAAGAAAATATTAAACGTTTGTACTAATAGACACAAATGTGTGACTTAGGGCATACTGTAGTTAGTACTATATGCACATTGATGAAAATGTGTGGTTTGACAAAATGAGAAAATGCACTTTGAGTTGAGACATGAAATATCTTGAAATTGACTGATTTCTGGTAGAAGCACCATTTTCCTCAAGTATGGCCAATCTGTCACCATCATTAACTGTCAAAACAGATATGCAGGTACAATAAGTGGAGTGCTACTTTGCATGTAAATCAGTTATTGATCTGGTGTGCAGGCTAGTGTGAACTGATTATCTTGATAAGGTGCAGTGTCTGTTGTATGAGGCAAATGTTGGTGGGTTAGAACAATATTAAGTGCAACAGAGCAGTGCATTCTCCTCTATTTTCCTGTTAACAGCTGATTGAACAGGACATCAGTAGGAGTGCAGTCAGTGAACATGTCCTCCCCCATGACCTGCACCTGAATTGCAAGGCGACCAATGTATATTTAACCTGACATGGACCATCTTCAATGAAAGATTTGTTTTTTGTCGCTCTCAAGTGGGAACCTTTTAATGTACAAAACCATTACTTATTTTTCAAAATGTTTGAAAAATAGCTAAATCTGCATCTGATCTTGTAGATCGGCTATCTTAGCTACTTTTGTGTGACAGGGGAAGGGTATTAATTTATGAAAAACATAAACAAGTGAAACATTGAGATACAAGATTTCTGACCAACAATTCTGATATAATGGACATTGATGGCATTACAAAAATAAAATACAAAAGAAAGCAGTTATTTAACACCATATCTAATAGCTTCTGTATAATACAGCATTATTGACTTCATTATATAGCGAATTTACCAAAACAATGTACCAACCACCGAGTACAGACATGTAAATGGGAATGCTATTTCAGTGGCTTCTCTGCATGCTGAATGCAATTCACCTCTGCACTTAAAAACATCTGAAATGATCCTGTGGGGAGTTCTTATATAGATTTGCATAATTGTTAATATACCTCACAGCACCACATCCAAATGTAAATTTGTAAACTCATAGTGTTGCATACAGACAAACTCAGGCAGAGGAGAAAATGGAGAGCAATTGCATAGCAAGAGAACCAACATAAAGGCTGGCTGGAAGGCATAGTGCTGCTCATTTCCTCACAAAATGCTCCAGTGAAAGTATCATTTCATTATGAGTCAGAGTCACATCCACCATTAGTCCAGATTGGCTGCTATATTGTAGGAGACAGGTATTCATGTTGACCGGGAACGCATCTGTGTCACTGTTAGATGTCTTTGGCTATTCAACAATAGCAGATATACAAGCTCATAGCGCGGCATCGAGTGCCGCTCTATGAGCTTGTAGATCTGCTATTTTTGGGCGGTGTAGCCGCCCCTATAAGTGGGGTTGGGACACCTCATTAGTGCACATTTGCTGTACTGTGATTGGCTCATTAGTACACCACTAGCTGTACTGTGATTGGCTGACTCTATTGGCTGACTCTATTCAGCACTGTGATTGGCTAGCGAGACACATGATGACATTAATAACCTATAAATAGGACTATGCACTTCAAAAAAATATATATATTTTTGAAGTGAGCTTCCATCACTGTGATGACCACTGTGATGACCACACCACCCACTTCACACTGGGTGTGATTTTTTTTTAAAATATGAATATGTGCAAATATTTGAATATATATATATTTTTAAACGAACTAATGTAACTCAAATCTTTGCTTCTGGGGGTCCCTGGAACAAAATATTTTACAACTGATTTTTTTCAAAAATAGCAGATCTACAAACTCATAGCGCGGCACTCGTTGGCGCACTATGAGCTTGTATATCTGCTATTTTTTAATAGCCAAAGAAATCTAAAATGACACAGATGCGTTCCCGGTCTTAACTGGTTAAGACTTGGGTCAAGCACTAATTGCCATCTCCCCATGAGCACAAACAAGGTGGGTGGATAAAATTGTAACATGTTACAATTACTAATTACTACTGGAGTGGGTATAGCTATACCCTGTCAATAACACTTTTATAATTTAGGGTATACTGTATTCACAACGCATTCACAGCGCATTCAAGACGGCAAACAGGTAACTTCTTGGGACGGATTTGACCAAATGTCAAACATTTGACTGGAAGGGGGTACCCTCGACAGCACATGTTGACCAGGGGGGATATATGGGTTACGATTCTGTAACCCATATACACATAAGGGGGTACCCTTCAGGAGGAACAGGAGGAAAAATGAAATATTGGTATATGTGCTCCAATTAGGGACACAAAGGTTGGAGGAAAAAGACTGCTTTTCATAAAATGGAATGTGTATGACAGTACAGCCATAGTTCTAGTGGACATGAGATGTTGATTGAATTCCTTACTTGTACACTTAAAAGATCTTTTAAGTGTACAAGGAATTCTATACATCTAGATATAGAATGTCTCATCAGTCTCCAGTCCAGTAGGGACACTAATACTTGTAAAATCAGCAGTGAAAGCTTTGAGTGATCAGCTTGTTGATGATCTTACATTTGCCATGAATGTGCTATTATCAAAGGAAACCATAGCAACTCCATAGATAATTACGTTATTCCTTTTGAAGTATGTGTCAGAGAAATGGAACACAATGCTCCCCAGATGAATCACGGATATTTTTTGATTGTTTGCCCTGCACTGTAATTCCTGATTTGTGCTTAATGACTTCTCAGTGATTGTCACTGCAGACAATCTCAGAAATAACAGCTGCCAATAATGAGAAACATTTCTCAAACCACAGGCCTGAGCGTGACAAAAGAAACCATTTTGAAGAAGTGCCATTATGAGTTTTAGAAGCGTGATGTGCTTACATGATTTAGTATTCAGAGCTCACATCTGTCATAAATGTTGCTTGTGCCTATAGATGACATACTACAGCATCTGTTATACAAACTGCAAAGGACTTCCTGATGTTTTTTTTTTGGGGGGGGGGGAACATCTTGAAAGCCACCTTGAAGTCTCACATTGCTTTTGTGTGAATTTGCATGTACATGCAGTAGGCATCTGTCATAATAAGCCATTTACACAGAGGTAGCATACAGGTGTATATATATATATATATATATATATATATATATATATATATATATATATATATATAGTGAGTGACTGATGGGGTGAGCAATGTGGTTGTGAGCAGAGAAAGAGAGGAGGTCAGAAGCAGAGGGAGAGCGGCGCCAGCCATGGCTCTGAATCTCATCTATAATAAAACAGCCCATTCTAAACTGGCAGTTGTCCATAAGATGGTGAAGTGCATCCCCACATCCTTTTTGAATTTGCATTGCCCTAGTGCAGTTTGCATTAGTAGTCCAATAGCATGCTTCAATTGGGGGCAGAGCCAAATGTTATGTGTCTAAATGACACAGCGAGTATAAGTAAAAGGGCTGGGATTTACATGTGAGCTAAACGATGTCCACAGACGCAGGGGTAATATTATGCAATCTGTAGCTACTAAGATAAACACTTAACCCACATTAGGCAACGGGGAAAATGTGTTTACAGACAATTAGATAGGCTGACAACAATATTTGTTCAGTTTTTAGTCTGCAGCTTTGGAAAAGTGAGTAAAATGGTCTGCTGGAGACCATGTGCACAGTCTGTCAGGTCAGGAAATTGTTGCACAGTATTGCATAACCCTAGCATGGCAGTGGAGCGAGGCTTTAGATCTGGGTTATGCATAAAGGCCTTGAAGCAGACACGTTTCAGGGAGCTGGGTAGCCTACTACTGAATGACTAAAGAGAGACAACATTTTTGTAGATAGAGCTATATGTTTTGATTTGGTCAAGGTCTGAAGAACAGGCGGAAGGAGGAAAAGGGTTGAAGAAAAGAAGTTCCAAGCAAACGAAAAACTCTCACACAGTAAATTTCATATTAGGCTAAAATAATTATTTGAATGATGCATGAGTATAATTTGTTTTGGGAAGGACGTGTTTAAAATGCTTTAAGGTTTGTGTCAGGTTTGAGTGGAGAGTTCACCCAGAGGCAGAGCAGCTCAAGAACACACATGATTTTATTGAGCCAACAAACAGTCCAGCAGGCAGACTAAATACAAAACACAAAATACAAACAAAGGATAAAAACTAAAACACAGAGACACCAGCAGAAGGCTAAGAACCGAACAGATATTCACATCTAACAAAACTCTTCAAAATGGCAGGGAAATATGAAAACAGGGTGTATGTATATACACATACAAGGTTAACAGCTAGGACACAGGTGAACCTGATTGAAAATTTGCACAGGATTGGCTGGCACTAAAGACCAATGCTCCTTCCGACGTCCGAACTTCGGAAAGGGAGGTTATACTTAGCCTGGTAAACCCCCCTTCCTCCGGAAAAATCATGGAATATTCTCTGTGACCTCCGTCCTCACAGAGATCGTCGCAATCCTCCATTCCAGAGCTATGGCCGTTTGAATGTGGCTTGTTTTGTTTTTTATCCTTTAACATGAAAGATGCCTAGCTTTTTGAGTGGGTGTGTAAACCCCACTCCTACAAATCGTTTCAAAATAATTCAAAGAATGCGACCTTAGCCCCGCCCCCCTATAAATATAAGAGGGAGTGAACGCCCACAATTCAAAGTCAGAGAGCAAGCGAGAGAGAAAGCCCATTTCAGCCAGGGACAGAGAGAGAGACACACTAGACGAGAGAGCTCCTGCTTCTCTCACAGCCCCGTTGACCCCCGCAACTCCCCCGCCCCCCTCACACACACGACAGCACATCTCAACTCAAGTAGTAAGGAAGGATTAACCTACTAACTTTGTAACCAAGCTTTGCTGTTGGCATCTTCAATTAACCAAACTAGAATCCCCATGTCCGAGAGTGTAACATCAGCAGCTTCACCAGCGCCTGGGCAATGCTAGATAATTAACACCAGCTGTGTGTGTGTGTGTGTGTGTGTGTGTGTGTGTGTGTGTGTGTGTGTGTGTGTGTGTGTGTGTGTGTGTGTGTGTGTGTGTGCGCGCGATCTGAAATGAAACTGAAAGTGACTTCTCAACTGGAGACATTAGGCCAACAATTGGTGCTCAAAGTGTGGTCCGGGGACCTCCAGGGGTGTGTGTGTGTATACACACATGCGTCTCCTCATGTTGAACAACTTTCACATTCTGACTTTTGACCTCTGACCTTAAGATCTCCCACCATTTTGAATGATATGAAAAACAGTAAAAATCTATAGCTTTCTGGGATCTTTGAGCAATCTGCACGAAACGTTTTACACATGAACTTTGGACCTATGCCGACAAACGTGAGCAAGCGGATTTTCCATAAGTGAAAACGTTAAGCTTTTATGAGCCAATTAATATTGCAGTTTTATGACAATTATTCGTCTGCCCCTAACACGTTCATGCAGACTCACATTTGTTTGAAACTTTGCAATAATGTAGAGGGTCATTCCAAGTATCACTGAAACCAATCTTACTCCAATTGGTCAAAGGGGGGCGCTATAGCAATTGCCTCGTTTGGCCGACAGCCATTAAACCTGCTTACACATGTACCTTGACTCATGAGGAACACATCTATCACTTTGACCAGTAAGCTCCGCCCTTAGATTGTCTGCAATTTTGAGCAGTTTGAAAAAAAATTTAACCCAGGATTTCTGAGCAATTTGCGTGAAAGTGTGTCATCTGTGTGAACTCCCTTTTCACCAGTTCAGGTCTGTTGGTCCAATGGCTTAATCATCTGCCTTGAAACCACGGGGTTGCTGGTTCGAATTCCACCTAGACTTCATTATAATTGTATTGCACACAACATGACTGTATCAATGAATACATGTGCAATTGTTAAAGATAACAGGAAATGCTTATTTGAGAGTAGTTATTTTCAATGCATGACGTACTTCATTCGCCCTTTTGTTTTGTTGGATTCTCCTTTCTCACTGTCTGAGGCTGTGGATTGAATAGTTTGATCAGTAGAGTGTGAGTCTCATGTGCCGAAGGTCCCCGGTTCAAACCACACTCATTACAGTTTACATGTAAATTGCATTGTACAAAACATGACCCTGTTAATTCAGACATGTGCAATTATTAAACAATAACATGAAATGCTTTTTTGAGAGTAGTTGTTTTTTATGTATGACATACTTTCTTGTGAAAATAGCCGATCTACAACCTCACAACCTTTCAGATAGCAACGTGTTGTGAGCTTGTAGATCGACTATTTTCACTAGTTTCCATTCCGAGGAGAAAAAAAAACTTTATTGGTAAATGTTTTGTGAACCAGTGATCTACAGTAGTGAGCGAAACAGAGGCTTGGTTCATAACGGACGGAAAAACCTATAGATATCAACAGACACCGGCAGGGAGGCCATATCTCTAGCTCAATGAGAAGAGAGGCAGCCTGTGAATCCATAGGTTGCTGGTTCGATCCCTGTCCCCAACAATGTGTTGAAGTGATCATCATTTGGAATTCTGAGTGTTTCTTGAGGTTAGGTCGTTGTTTTACTGAGGTTAAGGTTAGTAAGGGTGGGTATAGAAAAGAGTCATCTAGTCAGCAACCTTCCCCCTATTTAGGGGGAAGGAAGCTGAGTGGTTAGTGAGCCCGCCTTTGGATCCAGAGGCCCTGGTTGCCTCAGGTACGATTCCAGGCCAGGCCAGCAAATGTGTCGATGAAATGAAATTTGTCCCTGAGCAAGACTCTTAACCCCTAATTGCTCACAGGCCCTCATTGGAAACAAGACCGTAAGGACTTTCATGAACGGACCTGTTAAAGGGCAAGACCACTTTGGTAGAGGTTTGGGTTGTGTCGTTGCCTTGCCATGATGTAACTCCAAAGGTGGACAAGAATTCAAAAATAATTGCTCCATTGATTAGAAATTGATAATTCAAAATATGCTCCTCATTGACTTACATTGTACGGTAAAACAGCTCTCAAAGTCACTCTTTTAGCACATAAACAAACAAAGTTGATTCAGACAATATAGATCACCAAACCCAGTACTGTTTGTTTTTTTTAATAAAAATGTTAACTCTGTGTGGAGTTTGCATGTTCTCCCCGTGTCTCCTAGGGTAGGTACCCTCATATAAACATGCAGTAATCCTGGTCACTATACTGCCTCCCCCTGGCCAGCCGGGGCGCCTGATGGAAGGGAAGGGAACTGGTTGGAATAACGTGTTCCTTCCACGCGCTACGTCCAACCAGGGAAACTCTCCCCTGTCAGGTGACAAGAAGGTCAGTTGGCTCTCATGCATTGAAGGAGGCATGAGCTCGGCCCTGGCCTCCCTAGGTTGGCAGAAGGAAGGTAGTGCCCAGGATTACATAGACAATTGGCACTGGGTGTAAGAAATAGGGTTACAAAAATCGTGGGATAAAAATTTAGAAGGAAAAAAAAAAAAAAAATGTTAACTTCCTGTTGATTTTGCTATTTTTATTAAGAAGAAAACCCGGACTGGATCCGTGGATCCAGATCCGGATCTTCAAATAGTAAAATCAGCAGGATGTTCACATTTTTATTAAAAAAATAAACAGTACTGGGTTTGGTGATGTTCTATATTAGAGATGCGCGGATGGGTTTTTTTGTCACCCAAATCCGCGTTAACAAGTTCATTATCCATCCGCCATCCACCCGCGATAATTATATCATCCTATTTATAGATCCGCACCAACCGCACCAAATAATTGTTATTTTCCTGACGTTAGTTTTCTTATAAACAATGTTACTCACCACTGTCGCGATGCAGTGACTGTATACAATCCACAACCATGGTAACAACAAGCGCACGTCTTCATTAAGTTACTTTCGCTTTCAACCACTTTGTTGCCATGTCGGCTTTTTATAAGCTTTTTATAAGCGACTTTTAATATAATAAACTTTATTTATATAGCACCTTTCATGACATAAATGCAGCTCAAAGTGCTTTACAGAAAAAGAAAGAAAAAGTGAAAACAAAACACAGAGCAAAAACAATGCTCTGTGTTGCGACTTTTGGGCTTGTTTGGCACTTGTTTTGGGCTCGTTTTCATAGACCTGGCTACTTATTTCTCTCGCAACCTGGCAACACTGGCTGCCTGCAAAGCAACATGTCGTGAGCGGCTATTTTGTGCCTGGTGTAAAATGACGTAATATTAAAATACTACAAACGCTCACATGGTGAAATTTAGTGCTTTTTAAAAGCTATTATAGGCCTATAGATTGATATCATTAATTTAATTCCTGCATTATTTCACCCGCGGTTTATCCAATATTAATTAATCATTATATTTGATTGACCCAAATCCACCCAAACTGCGGTTAACGGCGGCAACCGCGGATAAAACCGCGATCCGCGCATCTCTATTCTATATTGTATGAATTAGCTTTGATTGTGTTTGTTTACGTGCTAAAATAGTGACTTTGAGAGCTGTTTCAGCGTACAATGTAAGTCAATGAGGAGCATATTTTGAATTATCCATTTCTAATCAATGGAGCAATTATTTTTGATTTCTTGTCCACTTTTGGAGTTACATCATGGCAAGGTAAATACACAACACAAACCTCTACCAATGTGGTCTTGCCCTTTAAAGGAATTATCTTTATTCCCATGGATTGGATCCACCCCTCTCACCTGCTCTCACTCATCACCAATCACATCTGTCTTCACTCACAACTCATTAGTGGCCTGGTGGCTTTTTCTTTGAGATAATGTATAGTTTTTCAAATATTTAACTTTAAGCGCCCAATGCCACACTATTGGCCATGGCCATTTAAAGGGTAGCAACATTAACAAACAAATGAGTCTATACCTGTAACAATGCCTGTAACAATGCTCTATACACCAAGATTACTCACAATGCAGTGTTGCCTTTGCCAGGATTCGATCCCATGACCATGCGGTTCAGAGTCAAGAGCTCTTCCAACTGAGCTACCCAGACACAAGTCACAATATACATTGACATTAGATGAACTTGCAACTTTTACACTACAGATTTTTTTTACATCACTCTCCGATTTAATTAAAAAATCTAAGCTGTGTGATATATACATTTTGAGCTAATACCATTAATATCAACCCATGTCCCTCTGTACTCTAGCAATTAGTGCACCTGGTGATACCTAGCCTGTCAGTCATTGGCTCCTCAATGGTGCTGAAAAGTGTACATGTACATTTACTCAAGTACCAATACAAGTGCTTACAAAGCACAGTACAATTTTGAGGTACTTTTACTTTACTTTCCATTTGTGTTACTCATACTCTACTACAATTACAGCTTATGACAGCTTTAGTTACTTGTTACTTTGCAGATGTAATTATTAATACAACACCTACAGTAACCACATACAGCCGATCTACAATGTGACGCGTTATGAGCTTGTATGTATATAATAAGCAACCCATGCTGTATGATAACTTACCACACATGAAATCCAATTCTGTCTATCCAATGGCTCAGTCAGTACTGCGGCCATAGCTGAGTGGTTAGCCCGCCTAGGGAGCCAGAGGCCCTGGTTGCCCCAGGTACGATTCCAGGCGAGGCCAGCAAATGTGTCGATGAAATGAAATTTGTCCCTGAGCAAGACTCTTAACCCTAATTGCACACAGGCCCTCATTGGAAACAAGACCGCAAGGACTTTCATGAACGGACCTGTTAAAGGAATTATCCTTATCCTTTACACTGTCTACCCGCAAGTCTGTAGGTCCCTGGTTCAAACCCCAATTTAACCAGTCCAAATATAATTTACTGAACAAAAATCATGACTTTGTTGATTAATGCATGTTCACTTCTTCTCTCTCTCTCTCTCTCTCTCTCTCTCTCTAACTGCATCTCTTTCTCTCTCTCTCTCGCTCTCTCTCTCTCTCTCTCTCTCTCTCTCTCTCTCTCTCTCTCTCTCTCTCTCTCTCTCTCTCTCTCTCTCTCTCTCTCTCTCTGCCTGCCTCTTCCTGTCTCTGCCTTATCCCTCGAAACAGCTATATTTTCATTTATTTTTCTTATTATTGTCTCCGCCAGGCCGAAAGGCATGGCGAGAGAGTATGTTTTGCCCCCTGTCCGTCCGTCCGTGTGTCCGTGTGTCCGCCGCTTTTTGCAAAACACATTTCTTGACAATACTCCTACAGATTTTATCCAAACATCACGCAAATCAGTACACAGTATCTCTATAGTCATGTGATCAACACAGATCTGTCCAATTTTCCATATTTCATCCTGATTGGCCAAGGTTGGCTTCCAAAGTTTGCAGGATTGCTCCGTTTTCAACAAAATGCCTCAAATCATGAACGCAGCTTGCGATTTCCGTGAGATTTCACACTCACATTCCCACTATTCCCACTAGACCGAGGAAGAAATGCCACTTGAAAATGTTCAAATCAGCCTCATGGTGGCGCTATAAATGGACGATTTGTGTTTTTAACTATAACTGCACCGATCTGCATGAAACTTTGCACGCACACTCCCTAGAGGCCAAGGAAAAACAACTGACCTGCATTTTTCACATTTGCCTTTCATAGCGCCACCAGGAGGCCGACTTAAGTAAAACAAATTTTTTGATATTAAGCCTTCAGAATTTATCAAAATTTCACGCACATCGGTACACTTGATCTCTATAGTCATGTGATCACGATGGATATTTTAACATTTTCATATTCCATCCTGATTGGCTAACATTGACATCTAAAGTTTGCAGGAGTGGCCCGTTTTGAACAAAATGCCACAAATCATGAATGCAGCGTCCGATTGTGGTGACACTTTGCACGCACATTCGCACTACATTGAAGAACAAATGCCACCCTTTTAACATTGCCCTATTATAGCGCCACCAGGAGGCCAATTTTGCAACACTTTTCTTTTTTATATTACTCCTACAAATTCAAACATCATGCAAATCGGTACACATATAGTCACGTGATCAAGATGGTTCCGTCCAATTTTTCATATTCCATCCTGATTGGCTAATTTCGGAACATTGCTGCCCCACAATAACCTACCTGACCTGGCGGAGACCTGTGCTCCGAGGAGCACTTTTTCTAGTTTTTTTATTAAAAAGGTCTGAAAATTCCTTAAATTGTCACTTTACTGTCATCTGGATCCCTCCCCTGACAGGCACTATAGTGAGCACTATAACTATAAAAATATAGTTTTAAAAATCGTTCTAAGTCAAGAGGATGACAGAGTTCACACCAACTATTAAAAAAATACAATGGTGAACGACATATCTTTATTGTTAAAGTGATCAGTGTGAACGGCCCTTTAATCTACTTGTCCATTATTCCACAGCTTAAGTACAATCACTCCTGTATTCATCAATCATCAATCATCAATCACTAATCATCAATCATCAATCATCAATCATCAATCATCAATCATCAATCATCAATCATCAATCATCAATCATCAATCATGCATGTCCTGAAGTGGTTAATGTATGTTTTGAAATAATATTCAAAACCTTCAAAGTAACTTGCAACTAAAGTAAAAGTATAATATTTGCCTTTGAGATGTAGTGGAGTAGCTCAAGTAAAAGTACTGAAATAATCCAGTAAATAAAAAAATACCTCAAGTACAGTACTTGAGTAAATGTGCTAAAGGGACACAATTCGAAAATAAACATGCAAGCTAATTGCATACTTTATTCATTTTGAGGACCTAGTCTAAAATGTCTGATTTAATTCAATATTGATAGATTAGGAATGATGGCAAAAATGTCAATTGGTGTAACCGAAAAACTTAAAGGGAAATACCACTCATTTTCAACATTGAACTATGTCTTTAATACACCTTAGAGCTGTTGTGTGGAATTAAGAAAAAAGCCCCCCCCCCCTTCTATGTTGCCTAGAACTGGATAATTGATTGAGGTCATTACATTACATTACATTACATTACATTACAGTCTTTTAGCAGACGCTTTTATCCAAAGCGACTTACAATAAGTGTTTTCAACATAGGTAGGGAACGAAAACTCATGTATATAGTCATGTATTAAAGACATAGTTCAATGTTGAAAATGAGTGGTCTTCCCCTTTAATTCAACTTGCTTAAAAAGTTTACATTCTCAATATACCACCCTATCAACTAGTTGGACTTGATCTCACATTGTAACTACTTAATAGTCATTGAAAGAAATGGATCACCAAAGCTCTGAACATAATAATTAATTTGGGGAATCATGTCGGTCAAGTCAACTAGGCCTATTTGTCAAGGTGTTGTAACCACCATTCAAGGAGACATTTTTGTATATTGTGCAAGAAGACCATGGTTGCATTCAACATCACATACTACCATACTATTTAGAATGCCAAATAACTTCTTAGGATGTCCGAAAGCTTAGTAATTGCTAAATAATACGTGAGATACATACATACTATAAATTCAGGACTGCGTCCAAAATCACATACTAACATACTATTTAGTATGACAAATTACTTTATAGTAGGTCCGAAAGCTTAGTAGCTACTATGTAGTACGTCCGAAGTGAAACCCTATAGTACAGTGGTTCTCAACCTTTTCAGGCCGCGACCCCCCCAAATAATCATATTTTAACTGCGGACCCCCCACCCTGACAAGCACTTGGAATTAGGAGTTGAGGCATTACATTTAGTTTGACTTGGTTCCACAGATAAATATTGTGAAAATAGCAGATCTACAAGCTCACAACGCCTTGCAATGCGAGGCGTTGTGAGCTTGTAGATCGGCTATTTTCAAAATGTTTTCCTCTTTCTTATATTATTTAACAATTTGGCCAATGTTTGACCAGTTTTTTATAGTGTTTGTTGATTACTTTTTATGCAGTAATGGTCTTTTTTCTTTTCTTTCTTGAGGTATTAAAAAGGTCTTAAAAGTTCTTAAATCGTGACTTCACTGTCATCTGGGGATCCCCCACAGGTTGAGAACCACTGGTTTAGTATACTAAACAGTCGGCTGAAAATAGCATACTGTGTAGTATGTAGTAGTAAGTGGTTTCGGACGCAAAGCTTTCAATGTAATAACACACTTTTCACTAACTTTTAAGTTGTGGTCTTTAAAACATGGAATCAGCAGCTTGGGGGAGGCTGAAGTGATTTAATTAACCATCAAATGGCTGTTGGGGTAGTATCCAGTTTTGTTCCCAATTGCTTTTATCACAAAATGAATGATTGATTGATTGATTGATTTGTAGTATCTGTATCAGTGTTGATACTTGTCTTGGATACTTTCAGTATTGATACTGAAATAGACACACAGGCACGCCCAGACGTGTGTGTGTGTGTGTGTGTGTGTGTGTGTGTGTGTGTGTGTGTGTGTGTGTGTGTGTGTGTGTGTGTGTGTGTGTGTGTGTGTGTGAGAGAGAGAGAGAGAGAGAGAGAGATTTGCATGCCAAAGCTCCGCCCCTTACCAGACTCATCTGAGACAATAAAAGTTCCACCTTCAGTTCAGAGTTCAGACCAAAACACTCACAGCTTCCACCTTCCATGTGAGAGAGGACAGACTGTCTTTCCACAGCTACAATATACAGGAGGGAATACTGACCCAGACTGCTGCTGACTCTGTCAGATAAATGGACTTTAACAAGAACCAGGATTCACTGTGAAAGTCAACTTCAGGGAACATTCTATTGGGAGAAGGGAGTGTTACCAGTACTAACTGGCTGATTTCCTGTTTTGATTAGAGTGATCGTAGTTGTACTGAGAGACGTAATGGCTTCTCAGTTGTCTCTGTCAGAAGAGGATTTTTCCTGTGCCGTGTGTCGTGAGATCTTTAAAGATCCTGTTGTGCTGTTATGCAGCCACAGCTTCTGCAAAGGCTGTCTGCACAGATGGTGGAGAGAGAAGCAAATTAAGGAATGTCCAGTTTGTAAGAAAATATCTTCAATGGATAATCCACCCTGTAACCGGGCTCTGAAGAACTTGTGTGAGGCCTTCATACAGAAGAGACATCAGAGACCTTCACCAAAACGTCCAAGAACTTCATCAGGGTCTGAGGTTCTCTGCAATCTGCACACTGAGAAACTCAAGCTCTTCTGCCTGCTATGTAAACAGCCAGTGTGCGTTGTGTGTCTTCATTCAGAAAAACACACCAACCACAGTTTCAGACCCATCGATGAAGTTGCACTGGACTACAAGGAGGAAGTCCAGAAATCACTGAAGCGTTTACAGAAGAAACTGAAGGTATTTAATGCTGTTAGGAGTAAATATGCGCAAACAGCAGAATACATTAGCGGCCAGGCCCGGCACACAAAAAGTAGGATTAAGGAACAGTTTAAAAAGCTCCATCAGTTTCTTCAAGAGGAAGAGGAGGCTAGCATCACTGCACTGACAGAGGAAGAGGAACAGAAGAGTCAGCTGATGAAGGAGAAGATTGAGGGTCTGAACAAAGACATATCAACCCTTGCATACACAATTGAAGCCATAGAGGAGGAGATGAAAACTGAACACAGCTCATTCCGACAGAACTACAAGATCACAATGGAAATAGTCCAGTTCACACCCACAGCTGGTCTCAGGAGCACTGATAGATGTGGCCAAACATCTGGGCAACCTGACCTTCAGAGTCTGGGACAAGATGAAGGACATTGTCTCCTACACTCCTGTCATTCTGGACCCCAACACTGCTAAACCAGGACACGTCCTGTCTGATGATCTGACCAGTGTGAGCATTGAAAGGCAGTGGCTTCCTGACAACCCAGAGAGGTTTGACCACTTGCAAATTGTCCTGGGGTCTGAGGGCTTTAACTCAGGGACCCATAGCTGGGATGTTGAGGTTGGAGACAGTAAACACTGGTCATTGGGTGTGTTAGCAGAGTCTTTTCAGAGGAAGGGCACCCGAGGGGGTCCCTTCTGGAAAATAAACTCAGATTCATCCGCAATGGCCTCACCAGGGTCATGCACTAAACTCTTATGGAAGCAGATGCCTCGTAGGATCAGAGTTCATCTGGACTGCAACAGAGGGAAACTGTCCTTCTCTGATCCTGATACTAACACACACATACACACCTTCACACACACTTTCACCGAGACTGTCTTTCCATTCATTAGCGCTATTGCTACTTTGAAAATGTTACCAGGGAAGGTCATTGCCTCGAACAATGATGTTGTTTATGATGACATGACTAGACTATAGAACAATGATATGAAGCCATCATTGTTTTATAGAGAGGTAGTGGACTTTCACGATTATAGCATGTTATTGTAGAGTGTGTTGGCATGTAATCTTTGACTAAAACTGGTGTGTAGTTATTTTGTATTTTGTAAATAATTTAATCATACAATTTGCAGTGCATCAACATGATGAGAGTCTAAAGGAAGATTAGCATGTATTTCATTAGCTTTATTGTAAATACGCTCAATTAAGTGTAATTGGTCTCATATTTCCTTATAAACTACAGAATCACTGTACCATTATGCATGAATGTCGGAGCTGTATAGCGGAGTGAGAGGTAATGGGGCTAAGATCTGTAAAGAAAACTGTAATGATGAAATATGTTCAATTCAAATAAACATCTATCTCTTGTGAAATTTGAGTTCAGTTGTTCAGTTCTGTTAAAGCAAAACACTATTAGCTTAATACTGATTCTTTTGTTAAACTCATGCAGTAATTCTCCAAATTGTGACTATCTACCTATATAAAGGAGAAAGCTACTTCCGCCGCTGACGCCACACCCACTGCATGCATTTGGACCTCTCGCCGCTGACGCCATACCCACAGCATTGATTTCGACTAAACACAACAACTACATTATGTCATGTCACCACAACACCAGCCACAACGTGCGCGCTGAATTTACGGGTGGCGTAGGGTACTTCTCATTGCTCACTACACATTTTCCACCTCGCAACATAATTAATTCTACTCACCACATTACGACCACACCGGACGGGGAAACACCTTCGCACCATTTACCGTCAGCACAACCGAACGCTGACGGCCAAAGCCGAAACAACACGAAGCGGCGGCCATTGAAATCAGCCGTCTTCCCTCGCAAAAGTATGTAAGGGATAATGCATGGGGACGTAGTCATTATTCACATTTAAAGCCCTTCAGGGCGATTAACCACCATTATCCCGCTTATTACACGGCTACTTAATAAATACATCAATACAATTACCCAAAAGTAACAACAAAACCAAGTACTTCCTTGCTTACGGCAATGAAAGTATTCCATAAGTATTGGGCTGGGCGAACAAGTTAGCCTCGGAAAACAAATGACACAATGAAAAAAAAATCGCCCCAAAACACAGTCGCCCCGGGCCAAATCCGGCGGTATTACAGGCAAATCGCCAGTATATAGACTGGGGGGCGACTGTGTTTTGGGGCGACTTTTTTTTCATTTCCTCATTTGTTTTCCGAGGCGAAGATGAACAAGAAAGTGCAGTGGATCAAATAGAATCACTTTTCGGTCATTGCATCGTCTATTTCTCACTTCAAATGTTTTCCAAAACATTCTTGAGAGCAACGTTTAGTTGTAAATGACATTGGTTGTTTGTTGACATGGCTGTCATGTTGGATAAAGCATAAAACCAAACAGCGCAGGTTCAATCTCTCTGCATCGCCACAACAACAACAACAGAAGCACGTCCTTCGCTTCGGGTTGGCATGCAATCTTTCACTAAAACTGATGTGTACGTAGCTATAGTATTTTATGGGCACTATTGTAAAGATTGCCAATGGTCGTTTAATCCAGTGGTTTTCAACCTTTTCAGGTCGCAACTCCCAAAAATAATCATATTTGAACTGGGGACCCCCCACCCTGACAAGCACTTGGAATTGTGGGAGTTATAGCATTACATTTAGTTTGACTTGGTTCCACAGATAATAATGTGAAAATAGCCGATCAAGATCACAACGCCTCGTGTTACAAGGCGTTGTGAGCTTGTAGATCAGCTATTTTCCAAAGTTTTGCTGCTTTCTTATATTATTTGACACTTTGGCCAATGTTTGGTCAGTTTTTATAAATTAGTATAGTTTGTTGATTACTTTTGACGCAGTAATGATATTTTTTTATTTCATTTATTTTTCTTCTTTTTTTAAGGTATTAAAAAAAATCCTTAAATTGTCACTTTACTCTCCTCTGGATCCCTCCAAAATCATGTGGGGACCCCTGACAGGTTGAGAACCACTGATTTAAGGGCCATTCATACTGAGCACTATAACTATAACAATATAGTTTTAAAAATCGTTCTAAGTCTAGAGTATGGCAGAGTTCACACCAACTATAAAAAAAAATACAATGGTGAACGACATATCGTTATTGTTAAAGTGATCAGTGTGAATGGCCCTTTAATCTACTTATCAATTATTCCACAGCTTAAGTATAAGTTTAATCACTCCTGTATTCATCAATCATCAATCATCAATCATCAATCATCATCAACCATCAATCATCATCACCAAAACATCTGGTGATACAGTATCTAAATTCATAAATGTTGCTAAAACGGGGTAGAAACAATTCAGAGTTTTAACAAAGAACTGCATTGGAAATACTTTGGAGTTGCATTGTGAGTTGTAGATTGGCTATTTATTAAAAAAAACAGCAAACAAACAAACAACCCAAAAAATAATCTACAGTTTAAAATAGGTATGCCAGTGTTAAAGTGGTTAATATGTATATCATATTATAATATACTGTACTGTACTATACTGAACTGTATTTCAGTCAGACAACTCTTGGATTGAATAGATATATTTATTGAGCATAAATATATAGAGCATAAATATTTATAAGCATATTTGGCATCAAGGTTCTGTCTCATTTAATGTATTTTCTGTAAGCATGACATATTATAATAAATGATTTGCCAAATAGATCTTACAGGGAATGACATTTACGTTTAATTCAATATTGATAGAATATTTGGAGGAATGATGACAAAAATGTAATTAATTGGTGTAAGCAAAAAACTTTGGACCAAATAATTCAACTTTCTTAAAAAAAAGGTAGTCAACTAGTTGGCTGTGATGTATATTGTATATTGTGCAAGAAGACCATTGCTGCATCCAAAATCATATACTAACATACTATTTAGAATGCCAAATAACTTCTTAGGATGTCCGAAAGCTTAGTAATTGCTAAATAATACGTGAGATACATACATACTATAAATTCAGGACTGCGTCCAAAATCACATACTAACATACTATTTAGTATGACAAATTACTTTATAGTAGGTCCGAAAGCTTAGTAGCTACTATGTAGTACGTCCGAAGTGAAACCCTATAGTACAGTGGTTCTCAACCTTTTCAGGCCGCGACCCCCCCAAATAATCATATTTTAACTGCGGACCCCCCACCCTGACAAGCACTTGGAATTAGGAGTTGAGGCATTACATTTAGTTTGACTCGGTTCCACAGATAAATATTGTGAAAATAGCAGATCTACAAGCTCACAACGCCTTGCAATGCGAGGCGTTGTGAGCTTGTAGATCGGCTATTTTCAAAATGTTTTCCTCTTTCTTATATTATTTAACAATTTGGCCAATGTTTGACCAGTTTTTTATAGTGTTTGTTGATTACTTTTTATGCAGTAATGGTCTTTTTTCTTTTCTTTCTTGAGGTATTAAAAAGGTCTTAAAAGTTCTTAAATCGTGACTTCACTGTCATCTGGGGATCCCCCACAGGTTGAGAACCACTGGTTTAGTATACTAAACAGTCGGCTGAAAATAGCATACTGTGTAGTATGTAGTAGTAAGTGGTTTCGGACGCAAAGCTTTCAATGTAATAACACACTTTTCACTAACTTTTAAGTTGTGGTCTTTAAAACATGGAATCAGCAGCTTGGGGGAGGCTGAAGTGATTTAATTAACCATCAAATGGCTGTTGGGGTAGTATCCAGTTTTGTTCCCAATTGCTTTTATCACAAAATGAATGATTGATTGATTGATTGATTTGTAGTATCTGTATCAGTGTTGATACTTGTCTTGGATACTTTCAGTATTGATACTGAAATAGACACACAGGCACGCCCAGACGTGTGTGTGTGTGTGTGTGTGTGTGTGTGTGTGTGTGTGTGTGTGTGTGTGTGTGTGTGTGTGTGTGTGTGTGTGTGTGTGTGTGTGTGTGTGTGTGTGTGTGTGTGTGTGTGAGAGAGAGAGAGAGAGAGAGAGAGAGAGATTTGCATGCCAAAGCTCCGCCCCTTACCAGACTCATCTGAGACAATAAAAGTTCCACCTTCAGTTCAGAGTTCAGACCAAAACACTCACAGCTTCCACCTTCCATGTGAGAGAGGACAGACTGTCTTTCCACAGCTACAATATACAGGAGGGAATACTGACCCAGACTGCTGCTGACTCTGTCAGATAAATGGACTTTAACAAGAACCAGGATTCACTGTGAAAGTCAACTTCAGGGAACATTCTATTGGGAGAAGGGAGTGTTACCAGTACTAACTGGCTGATTTCCTGTTTTGATTAGAGTGATCGTAGTTGTACTGAGAGACGTAATGGCTTCTCAGTTGTCTCTGTCAGAAGAGGATTTTTCCTGTGCCGTGTGTCGTGAGATCTTTAAAGATCCTGTTGTGCTGTTATGCAGCCACAGCTTCTGCAAAGGCTGTCTGCACAGATGGTGGAGAGAGAAGCAAATTAAGGAATGTCCAGTTTGTAAGAAAATATCTTCAATGGATAATCCACCCTGTAACCGGGCTCTGAAGAACTTGTGTGAGGCCTTCATACAGAAGAGACATCAGAGACCTTCACCAAAACGTCCAAGAACTTCATCAGGGTCTGAGGTTCTCTGCAATCTGCACACTGAGAAACTCAAGCTCTTCTGCCTGCTATGTAAACAGCCAGTGTGCGTTGTGTGTCTTCATTCAGAAAAACACACCAACCACAGTTTCAGACCCATCGATGAAGTTGCACTGGACTACAAGGAGGAAGTCCAGAAATCACTGAAGCGTTTACAGAAGAAACTGAAGGTATTTAATGCTGTTAGGAGTAAATATGCGCAAACAGCAGAATACATTAGCGGCCAGGCCCGGCACACAAAAAGTAGGATTAAGGAACAGTTTAAAAAGCTCCATCAGTTTCTTCAAGAGGAAGAGGAGGCTAGCATCACTGCACTGACAGAGGAAGAGGAACAGAAGAGTCAGCTGATGAAGGAGAAGATTGAGGGTCTGAACAAAGACATATCAACCCTTGCATACACAATTGAAGCCATAGAGGAGGAGATGAAAACTGAACACAGCTCATTCCGACAGAACTACAAGATCACAATGGAAATAGTCCAGTTCACACTTCAGGACCCACAGCTGGTCTCAGGAGCACTGATAGATGTGGCCAAACATCTGGGCAACCTGACCTTCAGAGTCTGGGACAAGATGAAGGACATTGTCTCCTACACTCCTGTCATTCTGGACCCCAACACTGCTAAACCAGGACACGTCCTGTCTGATGATCTGACCAGTGTGAGCATTGAAAGGCAGTGGCTTCCTGACAACCCAGAGAGGTTTGACCACTTGCAAATTGTCCTGGGGTCTGAGGGCTTTAACTCAGGGACCCATAGCTGGGATGTTGAGGTTGGAGACAGTAAACACTGGTCATTGGGTGTGTTAGCAGAGTCTTTTCAGAGGAAGGGCACCCGAGGGGGTCCCTTCTGGAAAATAAACTCAGATTCATCCGCAATGGCCTCACCAGGGTCATGCACTAAACTCTTATGGAAGCAGATGCCTCGTAGGATCAGAGTTCATCTGGACTGCAACAGAGGGAAACTGTCCTTCTCTGATCCTGATACTAACACACACATACACACCTTCACACACACTTTCACCGAGACTGTCTTTCCATTCATTAGCGCTATTGCTACTTTGAAAATGTTACCAGGGAAGGTCATTGCCTCGAACAATGATTGCGAACGCGGGAGGAGGCGCGGCGAAGCCGCGCCTCCGACCAAGTGGAGCTTACTATGTAACCCTGCTTGGGTTGTGTCTCTCTCTCTCTGTGTCTCTGTGTCTCTGTGTGCACTGTGTCTCTGTCTGTGTCTCTGTGTGCACTGCCTGCGTGCAGCTCCTCTGAGATAAGTAAATGTCCAATTTAGACGTACCATACATCAAATGAAAGGTCTTTGAAAACTGAACACACCTGTCAAGGTTGCGTTTAAGCCCGCCCCTTCCCCCGGAAGCCACGCCCCGGAGAAGGCTCCTAAAAACTCCCCATTGAAACCCCATGTTAAATGAAAAGTGCCCGAATCGCTCCCAAACTTTTTCTACCCCCCCTAAGTGGGGGTCTACGAACAAATACATCGGGCTCGGATTTTGGCTCCGCCCCCCGGAAGTGGGTGAAACAGGCACTTCAAACACTTTGTTGAATTGTTCAAAAACATTCCAAGTTTTTTTTTGGTGAATTTGTATTTTTCTAAGATGCTCCTTTTAACGCAGATTTTTTTTTAAAAAAAAAATTTTTTTTTTATTGGTTACTTTTTTTTAAATATTTTTTTTCATTCTTTTTTTTCTTTTTTTGCGTTCGCTTACCGCGTTCGCGCGTCTTACTTGTGTTGTTTATGATGACATGACTAGACTATAGAACAATGATATGAAGCCATCATTGTTTTATAGAGAGGTAGTGGACTTTCACGATTATAGCATGTTATTGTAGAGTGTGTTGGCATGTAATCTTTGACTAAAACTGGTGTGTAGTTATTTTGTATTTTGTAAATAATTTAATCATACAATTTGCAGTGCATCAACATGATGAGAGTCTAAAGGAAGATTAGCATGTATTTCATTAGCTTTATTGTAAATACGCTCAATTAAGTGTAATTGGTCTCATATTTCCTTATAAACTACAGAATCACTGTACCATTATGCATGAATGTCGGAGCTGTATAGCGGAGTGAGAGGTAATGGGGCTAAGATCTGTAAAGAAAACTGTAATGATGAAATATGTTCAATTCAAATAAACATCTATCTCTTGTGAAATTTGAGTTCAGTTGTTCAGTTCTGTTAAAGCAAAACACTATTAGCTTAATACTGATTCTTTTGTTAAACTCATGCAGTAATTCTCCAAATTGTGACTATCTACCTATATAAAGGAGAAAGCTACTTCCGCCGCTGACGCCACACCCACTGCATGCATTTGGACCTCTCGCCGCTGACGCCATACCCACAGCATTGATTTCGACTAAACACAACAACTACATTATGTCATGTCACCACAACACCAGCCACAACGTGCGCGCTGAATTTACGGGTGGCGTAGGGTACTTCTCATTGCTCACTACACATTTTCCACCTCGCAACATAATTAATTCTACTCACCACATTACGACCACACCGGACGGGGAAACACCTTCGCACCATTTACCGTCAGCACAACCGAACGCTGACGGCCAAAGCCGAAACAACACGAAGCGGCGGCCATTGAAATCAGCCGTCTTCCCTCGCAAAAGTATGTAAGGGATAATGCATGGGGACGTAGTCATTATTCACATTTAAAGCCCTTCAGGGCGATTAACCACCATTATCCCGCTTATTACACGGCTACTTAATAAATACATCAATACAATTACCCAAAAGTAACAACAAAACCAAGTACTTCCTTGCTTACGGCAATGAAAGTATTCCATAAGTATTGGGCTGGGCGAACAAGTTAGCCTCGGAAAACAAATGACACAATGAAAAAAAAATCGCCCCAAAACACAGTCGCCCCGGGCCAAATCCGGCGGTATTACAGGCAAATCGCCAGTATATAGACTGGGGGGCGACTGTGTTTTGGGGCGACTTTTTTTTCATTTCCTCATTTGTTTTCCGAGGCGAAGATGAACAAGAAAGTGCAGTGGATCAAATAGAATCACTTTTCGGTCATTGCATCGTCTATTTCTCACTTCAAATGTTTTCCAAAACATTCTTGAGAGCAACGTTTAGTTGTAAATGACATTGGTTGTTTGTTGACATGGCTGTCATGTTGGATAAAGCATAAAACCAAACAGCGCAGGTTCAATCTCTCTGCATCGCCACAACAACAACAACAGAAGCACGTCCTTCGCTTCGGGTTGGCATGCAATCTTTCACTAAAACTGATGTGTACGTAGCTATAGTATTTTATGGGCACTATTGTAAAGATTGCCAATGGTCGTTTAATCCAGTGGTTTTCAACCTTTTCAGGTCGCAACTCCCAAAAATAATCATATTTGAACTGGGGACCCCCCACCCTGACAAGCACTTGGAATTGTGGGAGTTATAGCATTACATTTAGTTTGACTTGGTTCCACAGATAATAATGTGAAAATAGCCGATCAAGATCACAACGCCTCGTGTTACAAGGCGTTGTGAGCTTGTAGATCAGCTATTTTCCAAAGTTTTGCTGCTTTCTTATATTATTTGACACTTTGGCCAATGTTTGGTCAGTTTTTATAAATTAGTATAGTTTGTTGATTACTTTTGACGCAGTAATGATATTTTTTTATTTCATTTATTTTTCTTCTTTTTTTAAGGTATTAAAAAAAATCCTTAAATTGTCACTTTACTCTCCTCTGGATCCCTCCAAAATCATGTGGGGACCCCTGACAGGTTGAGAACCACTGATTTAAGGGCCATTCATACTGAGCACTATAACTATAACAATATAGTTTTAAAAATCGTTCTAAGTCTAGAGTATGGCAGAGTTCACACCAACTATAAAAAAAAATACAATGGTGAACGACATATCGTTATTGTTAAAGTGATCAGTGTGAATGGCCCTTTAATCTACTTATCAATTATTCCACAGCTTAAGTATAAGTTTAATCACTCCTGTATTCATCAATCATCAATCATCAATCATCAATCATCATCAACCATCAATCATCATCACCAAAACATCTGGTGATACAGTATCTAAATTCATAAATGTTGCTAAAACGGGGTAGAAACAATTCAGAGTTTTAACAAAGAACTGCATTGGAAATACTTTGGAGTTGCATTGTGAGTTGTAGATTGGCTATTTATTAAAAAAAACAGCAAACAAACAAACAACCCAAAAAATAATCTACAGTTTAAAATAGGTATGCCAGTGTTAAAGTGGTTAATATGTATATCATATTATAATATACTGTACTGTACTATACTGAACTGTATTTCAGTCAGACAACTCTTGGATTGAATAGATATATTTATTGAGCATAAATATATAGAGCATAAATATTTATAAGCATATTTGGCATCAAGGTTCTGTCTCATTTAATGTATTTTCTGTAAGCATGACATATTATAATAAATGATTTGCCAAATAGATCTTACAGGGAATGACATTTACGTTTAATTCAATATTGATAGAATATTTGGAGGAATGATGACAAAAATGTAATTAATTGGTGTAAGCAAAAAACTTTGGACCAAATAATTCAACTTTCTTAAAAAAAAGGTAGTCAACTAGTTGGCTGTGATGTATATTGTATATTGTGCAAGAAGACCATTGCTGCATCCAAAATCATATACTAACATACTATTTAGAATGCCAAATAACTTCTTAGGATGTCCGAAAGCTTAGTAATTGCTAAATAATACGTGAGATACATACATACTATAAATTCAGGACTGCGTCCAAAATCACATACTAACATACTATTTAGTATGACAAATTACTTTATAGTAGGTCCGAAAGCTTAGTAGCTACTATGTAGTACGTCCGAAGTGAAACCCTATAGTACAGTGGTTCTCAACCTTTTCAGGCCGCGACCCCCCCAAATAATCATATTTTAACTGCGGACCCCCCACCCTGACAAGCACTTGGAATTAGGAGTTGAGGCATTACATTTAGTTTGACTCGGTTCCACAGATAAATATTGTGAAAATAGCAGATCTACAAGCTCACAACGCCTTGCAATGCGAGGCGTTGTGAGCTTGTAGATCGGCTATTTTCAAAATGTTTTCCTCTTTCTTATATTATTTAACAATTTGGCCAATGTTTGACCAGTTTTTTATAGTGTTTGTTGATTACTTTTTATGCAGTAATGGTCTTTTTTCTTTTCTTTCTTGAGGTATTAAAAAGGTCTTAAAAGTTCTTAAATCGTGACTTCACTGTCATCTGGGGATCCCCCACAGGTTGAGAACCACTGGTTTAGTATACTAAACAGTCGGCTGAAAATAGCATACTGTGTAGTATGTAGTAGTAAGTGGTTTCGGACGCAAAGCTTTCAATGTAATAACACACTTTTCACTAACTTTTAAGTTGTGGTCTTTAAAACATGGAATCAGCAGCTTGGGGGAGGCTGAAGTGATTTAATTAACCATCAAATGGCTGTTGGGGTAGTATCCAGTTTTGTTCCCAATTGCTTTTATCACAAAATGAATGATTGATTGATTGATTGATTTGTAGTATCTGTATCAGTGTTGATACTTGTCTTGGATACTTTCAGTATTGATACTGAAATAGACACACAGGCACGCCCAGACGTGTGTGTGTGTGTGTGTGTGTGTGTGTGTGTGTGTGTGTGTGTGTGTGTGTGTGTGTGTGTGTGTGTGTGTGTGTGTGTGTGTGTGTGTGTGTGTGTGAGAGAGAGAGAGAGAGAGAGAGAGATTTGCATGCCAAAGCTCCGCCCCTTACCAGACTCATCTGAGACAATAAAAGTTCCACCTTCAGTTCAGAGTTCAGACCAAAACACTCACAGCTTCCACCTTCCATGTGAGAGAGGACAGACTGTCTTTCCACAGCTACAATATACAGGAGGGAATACTGACCCAGACTGCTGCTGACTCTGTCAGATAAATGGACTTTAACAAGAACCAGGATTCACTGTGAAAGTCAACTTCAGGGAACATTCTATTGGGAGAAGGGAGTGTTACCAGTACTAACTGGCTGATTTCCTGTTTTGATTAGAGTGATCGTAGTTGTACTGAGAGACGTAATGGCTTCTCAGTTGTCTCTGTCAGAAGAGGATTTTTCCTGTGCCGTGTGTCGTGAGATCTTTAAAGATCCTGTTGTGCTGTTATGCAGCCACAGCTTCTGCAAAGGCTGTCTGCACAGATGGTGGAGAGAGAAGCAAATTAAGGAATGTCCAGTTTGTAAGAAAATATCTTCAATGGATAATCCACCCTGTAACCGGGCTCTGAAGAACTTGTGTGAGGCCTTCATACAGAAGAGACATCAGAGACCTTCACCAAAACGTCCAAGAACTTCATCAGGGTCTGAGGTTCTCTGCAATCTGCACACTGAGAAACTCAAGCTCTTCTGCCTGCTATGTAAACAGCCAGTGTGCGTTGTGTGTCTTCATTCAGAAAAACACACCAACCACAGTTTCAGACCCATCGATGAAGTTGCACTGGACTACAAGGAGGAAGTCCAGAAATCACTGAAGCGTTTACAGAAGAAACTGAAGGTATTTAATGCTGTTAGGAGTAAATATGCGCAAACAGCAGAATACATTAGCGGCCAGGCCCGGCACACAAAAAGTAGGATTAAGGAACAGTTTAAAAAGCTCCATCAGTTTCTTCAAGAGGAAGAGGAGGCTAGCATCACTGCACTGACAGAGGAAGAGGAACAGAAGAGTCAGCTGATGAAGGAGAAGATTGAGGGTCTGAACAAAGACATATCAACCCTTGCATACACAATTGAAGCCATAGAGGAGGAGATGAAAACTGAACACAGCTCATTCCGACAGAACTACAAGATCACAATGGAAATAGTCCAGTTCACACTTCAGGACCCACAGCTGGTCTCAGGAGCACTGATAGATGTGGCCAAACATCTGGGCAACCTGACCTTCAGAGTCTGGGACAAGATGAAGGACATTGTCTCCTACACTCCTGTCATTCTGGACCCCAACACTGCTAAACCAGGACACGTCCTGTCTGATGATCTGACCAGTGTGAGCATTGAAAGGCAGTGGCTTCCTGACAACCCAGAGAGGTTTGACCACTTGCAAATTGTCCTGGGGTCTGAGGGCTTTAACTCAGGGACCCATAGCTGGGATGTTGAGGTTGGAGACAGTAAACACTGGTCATTGGGTGTGTTAGCAGAGTCTTTTCAGAGGAAGGGCACCCGAGGGGGTCCCTTCTGGAAAATAAACTCAGATTCATCCGCAATGGCCTCACCAGGGTCATGCACTAAACTCTTATGGAAGCAGATGCCTCGTAGGATCAGAGTTCATCTGGACTGCAACAGAGGGAAACTGTCCTTCTCTGATCCTGATACTAACACACACATACACACCTTCACACACACTTTCACCGAGACTGTCTTTCCATTCATTAGCGCTATTGCTACTTTGAAAATGTTACCAGGGAAGGTCATTGCCTCGAACAATGATGTTGTTTATGATGACATGACTAGACTATAGAACAATGATATGAAGCCATCATTGTTTTATAGAGAGGTAGTGGACTTTCACGATTATAGCATGTTATTGTAGAGTGTGTTGGCATGTAATCTTTGACTAAAACTGGTGTGTAGTTATTTTGTATTTTGTAAATAATTTAATCATACAATTTGCAGTGCATCAACATGATGAGAGTCTAAAGGAAGATTAGCATGTATTTCATTAGCTTTATTGTAAATACGCTCAATTAAGTGTAATTGGTCTCATATTTCCTTATAAACTACAGAATCACTGTACCATTATGCATGAATGTCGGAGCTGTATAGCGGAGTGAGAGGTAATGGGGCTAAGATCTGTAAAGAAAACTGTAATGATGAAATATGTTCAATTCAAATAAACATCTATCTCTTGTGAAATTTGAGTTCAGTTGTTCAGTTCTGTTAAAGCAAAACACTATTAGCTTAATACTGATTCTTTTGTTAAACTCATGCAGTAATTCTCCAAATTGTGACTATCTACCTATATAAAGGAGAAAGCTACTTCCGCCGCTGACGCCACACCCACTGCATGCATTTGGACCTCTCGCCGCTGACGCCATACCCACAGCATTGATTTCGACTAAACACAACAACTACATTATGTCATGTCACCACAACACCAGCCACAACGTGCGCGCTGAATTTACGGGTGGCGTAGGGTACTTCTCATTGCTCACTACACATTTTCCACCTCGCAACATAATTAATTCTACTCACCACATTACGACCACACCGGACGGGGAAACACCTTCGCACCATTTACCGTCAGCACAACCGAACGCTGACGGCCAAAGCCGAAACAACACGAAGCGGCGGCCATTGAAATCAGCCGTCTTCCCTCGCAAAAGTATGTAAGGGATAATGCATGGGGACGTAGTCATTATTCACATTTAAAGCCCTTCAGGGCGATTAACCACCATTATCCCGCTTATTACACGGCTACTTAATAAATACATCAATACAATTACCCAAAAGTAACAACAAAACCAAGTACTTCCTTGCTTACGGCAATGAAAGTATTCCATAAGTATTGGGCTGGGCGAACAAGTTAGCCTCGGAAAACAAATGACACAATGAAAAAAAAATCGCCCCAAAACACAGTCGCCCCGGGCCAAATCCGGCGGTATTACAGGCAAATCGCCAGTATATAGACTGGGGGGCGACTGTGTTTTGGGGCGACTTTTTTTTCATTTCCTCATTTGTTTTCCGAGGCGAAGATGAACAAGAAAGTGCAGTGGATCAAATAGAATCACTTTTCGGTCATTGCATCGTCTATTTCTCACTTCAAATGTTTTCCAAAACATTCTTGAGAGCAACGTTTAGTTGTAAATGACATTGGTTGTTTGTTGACATGGCTGTCATGTTGGATAAAGCATAAAACCAAACAGCGCAGGTTCAATCTCTCTGCATCGCCACAACAACAACAACAGAAGCACGTCCTTCGCTTCGGGTTGGCATGCAATCTTTCACTAAAACTGATGTGTACGTAGCTATAGTATTTTATGGGCACTATTGTAAAGATTGCCAATGGTCGTTTAATCCAGTGGTTTTCAACCTTTTCAGGTCGCAACTCCCAAAAATAATCATATTTGAACTGGGGACCCCCCACCCTGACAAGCACTTGGAATTGTGGGAGTTATAGCATTACATTTAGTTTGACTTGGTTCCACAGATAATAATGTGAAAATAGCCGATCAAGATCACAACGCCTCGTGTTACAAGGCGTTGTGAGCTTGTAGATCAGCTATTTTCCAAAGTTTTGCTGCTTTCTTATATTATTTGACACTTTGGCCAATGTTTGGTCAGTTTTTATAAATTAGTATAGTTTGTTGATTACTTTTGACGCAGTAATGATATTTTTTTATTTCATTTATTTTTCTTCTTTTTTTTAGGTATTAAAAAAAATCCTTAAATTGTCACTTTACTCTCCTCTGGATCCCTCCAAAATCATGTGGGGACCCCTGACAGGTTGAGAACCACTGATTTAAGGGCCATTCATACTGAGCACTATAACTATAACAATATAGTTTTAAAAATCGTTCTAAGTCTAGAGTATGGCAGAGTTCACACCAACTATAAAAAAAAATACAATGGTGAACGACATATCGTTATTGTTAAAGTGATCAGTGTGAATGGCCCTTTAATCTACTTATCAATTATTCCACAGCTTAAGTATAAGTTTAATCACTCCTGTATTCATCAATCATCAATCATCAATCATCAATCATCATCAACCATCAATCATCATCACCAAAACATCTGGTGATACAGTATCTAAATTCATAAATGTTGCTAAAACGGGGTAGAAACAATTCAGAGTTTTAACAAAGAACTGCATTGGAAATACTTTGGAGTTGCATTGTGAGTTGTAGATTGGCTATTTATTAAAAAAAACAGCAAACAAACAAACAACCCAAAAAATAATCTACAGTTTAAAATAGGTATGCCAGTGTTAAAGTGGTTAATATGTATATCATATTATAATATACTGTACTGTACTATACTGAACTGTATTTCAGTCAGACAACTCTTGGATTGAATAGATATATTTATTGAGCATAAATATATAGAGCATAAATATTTATAAGCATATTTGGCATCAAGGTTCTGTCTCATTTAATGTATTTTCTGTAAGCATGACATATTATAATAAATGATTTGCCAAATAGATCTTACAGGGAATGACATTTACGTTTAATTCAATATTGATAGAATATTTGGAGGAATGATGACAAAAATGTAATTAATTGGTGTAAGCAAAAAACTTTGGACCAAATAATTCAACTTTCTTAAAAAAAAGGTAGTCAACTAGTTGGCTGTGATGTATATTGTATATTGTGCAAGAAGACCATTGCTGCATCCAAAATCATATACTAACATACTATTTAGAATGCCAAATAACTTCTTAGGATGTCCGAAAGCTTAGTAATTGCTAAATAATACGTGAGATACATACATACTATAAATTCAGGACTGCGTCCAAAATCACATACTAACATACTATTTAGTATGACAAATTACTTTATAGTAGGTCCGAAAGCTTAGTAGCTACTATGTAGTACGTCCGAAGTGAAACCCTATAGTACAGTGGTTCTCAACCTTTTCAGGCCGCGACCCCCCCAAATAATCATATTTTAACTGCGGACCCCCCACCCTGACAAGCACTTGGAATTAGGAGTTGAGGCATTACATTTAGTTTGACTCGGTTCCACAGATAAATATTGTGAAAATAGCAGATCTACAAGCTCACAACGCCTTGCAATGCGAGGCGTTGTGAGCTTGTAGATCGGCTATTTTCAAAATGTTTTCCTCTTTCTTATATTATTTAACAATTTGGCCAATGTTTGACCAGTTTTTTATAGTGTTTGTTGATTACTTTTTATGCAGTAATGGTCTTTTTTCTTTTCTTTCTTGAGGTATTAAAAAGGTCTTAAAAGTTCTTAAATCGTGACTTCACTGTCATCTGGGGATCCCCCACAGGTTGAGAACCACTGGTTTAGTATACTAAACAGTCGGCTGAAAATAGCATACTGTGTAGTATGTAGTAGTAAGTGGTTTCGGACGCAAAGCTTTCAATGTAATAACACACTTTTCACTAACTTTTAAGTTGTGGTCTTTAAAACATGGAATCAGCAGCTTGGGGGAGGCTGAAGTGATTTAATTAACCATCAAATGGCTGTTGGGGTAGTATCCAGTTTTGTTCCCAATTGCTTTTATCACAAAATGAATGATTGATTGATTGATTGATTTGTAGTATCTGTATCAGTGTTGATACTTGTCTTGGATACTTTCAGTATTGATACTGAAATAGACACACAGGCACGCCCAGACGTGTGTGTGTGTGTGTGTGTGTGTGTGTGTGTGTGTGTGTGTGTGTGTGTGAGAGAGAGAGAGAGAGATTTGCATGCCAAAGCTCCGCCCCTTACCAGACTCATCTGAGACAATAAAAGTTCCACCTTCAGTTCAGAGTTCAGACCAAAACACTCACAGCTTCCACCTTCCATGTGAGAGAGGACAGACTGTCTTTCCACAGCTACAATATACAGGAGGGAATACTGACCCAGACTGCTGCTGACTCTGTCAGATAAATGGACTTTAACAAGAACCAGGATTCACTGTGAAAGTCAACTTCAGGGAACATTCTATTGGGAGAAGGGAGTGTTACCAGTACTAACTGGCTGATTTCCTGTTTTGATTAGAGTGATCGTAGTTGTACTGAGAGACGTAATGGCTTCTCAGTTGTCTCTGTCAGAAGAGGATTTTTCCTGTGCCGTGTGTCGTGAGATCTTTAAAGATCCTGTTGTGCTGTTATGCAGCCACAGCTTCTGCAAAGGCTGTCTGCACAGATGGTGGAGAGAGAAGCAAATTAAGGAATGTCCAGTTTGTAAGAAAATATCTTCAATGGATAATCCACCCTGTAACCGGGCTCTGAAGAACTTGTGTGAGGCCTTCATACAGAAGAGACATCAGAGACCTTCACCAAAACGTCCAAGAACTTCATCAGGGTCTGAGGTTCTCTGCAATCTGCACACTGAGAAACTCAAGCTCTTCTGCCTGCTATGTAAACAGCCAGTGTGCGTTGTGTGTCTTCATTCAGAAAAACACACCAACCACAGTTTCAGACCCATCGATGAAGTTGCACTGGACTACAAGGAGGAAGTCCAGAAATCACTGAAGCGTTTACAGAAGAAACTGAAGGTATTTAATGCTGTTAGGAGTAAATATGCGCAAACAGCAGAATACATTAGGGGCCAGGCCCGGCACACAAAAAGTAGGATTAAGGAACAGTTTAAAAAGCTCCATCAGTTTCTTCAAGAGGAAGAGGAGGCTAGCATCACTGCACTGACAGAGGAAGAGGAACAGAAGAGTCAGCTGATGAAGGAGAAGATTGAGGGTCTGAACAAAGACATATCAACCCTTGCATACACAATTGAAGCCATAGAGGAGGAGATGAAAACTGAACACAGCTCATTCCGACAGAACTACAAGATCACAATGGAAATAGTCCAGTTCACACTTCAGGACCCACAGCTGGTCTCAGGAGCACTGATAGATGTGGCCAAACATCTGGGCAACCTGACCTTCAGAGTCTGGGACAAGATGAAGGACATTGTCTCCTACACTCCTGTCATTCTGGACCCCAACACTGCTAAACCAGGACACGTCCTGTCTGATGATCTGACCAGTGTGAGCATTGAAAGGCAGTGGCTTCCTGACAACCCAGAGAGGTTTGACCACTTGCAAATTGTCCTGGGGTCTGAGGGCTTTAACTCAGGGACCCATAGCTGGGATGTTGAGGTTGGAGACAGTAAACACTGGTCATTGGGTGTGTTAGCAGAGTCTTTTCAGAGGAAGGGCACCCGAGGGGGTCCCTTCTGGAAAATAAACTCAGATTCATCCGCAATGGCCTCACCAGGGTCATGCACTAAACTCTTATGGAAGCAGATGCCTCGTAGGATCAGAGTTCATCTGGACTGCAACAGAGGGAAACTGTCCTTCTCTGATCCTGATACTAACACACACATACACACCTTCACACACACTTTCACCGAGACTGTCTTTCCATTCATTAGCGCTATTGCTACTTTGAAAATGTTACCAGGGAAGGTCATTGCCTCGAACAATGATGTTGTTTATGATGACATGACTAGACTATAGAACAATGATATGAAGCCATCATTGTTTTATAGAGAGGTAGTGGACTTTCACGATTATAGCATGTTATTGTAGAGTGTGTTGGCATGTAATCTTTGACTAAAACTGGTGTGTAGTTATTTTGTATTTTGTAAATAATTTAATCATACAATTTGCAGTGCATCAACATGATGAGAGTCTAAAGGAAGATTAGCATGTATTTCATTAGCTTTATTGTAAATACGCTCAATTAAGTGTAATTTGTCTCATATTTCCTTATAAACTACAGAATCACTGTACCATTATGCATGAATGTCGGAGCTGTATAGCGGAGTGAGAGGTAATGGGGCTAAGATCTGTAAAGAAAACTGTAATGATGAAATATGTTCAATTCAAATAAACATCTATCTCTTGTGAAATTTGAGTTCAGTTGTTCAGTTCTGTTAAAGCAAAACACTATTAGCTTAATACTGATTCTTTTGTTAAACTCATGCAGTAATTCTCCAAATTGTGACTATCTACCTATATAAAGGAGAAAGCTACTTCCGCCGCTGACGCCACACCCACTGCATGCATTTGGACCTCTCGCCGCTGACGCCATACCCACAGCATTGATTTCGACTAAACACAACAACTACATTATGTCATGTCACCACAACACCAGCCACAACGTGCGCGCTGAATTTACGGGTGGCGTAGGGTACTTCTCATTGCTCACTACACATTTTCCACCTCGCAACATAATTAATTCTACTCACCACATTACGACCACACCGGACGGGGAAACACCTTCGCACCATTTACCGTCAGCACAACCGAACGCTGACGGCCAAAGCCGAAACAACACGAAGCGGCGGCCATTGAAATCAGCCGTCTTCCCTCGCAAAAGTATGTAAGGGATAATGCATGGGGACGTAGTCATTATTCACATTTAAAGCCCTTCAGGGCGATTAACCACCATTATCCCGCTTATTACACGGCTACTTAATAAATACATCAATACATTTACCCAAAAGTAACAACAAAACCAAGTATTTCCTTGCTTACGGCAATGAAAGTATTCCATAAGTATTGGGCTGGGCGAACAAGTTAGCCTCGGAAAACAAATGACACAATGAAAAAAAAATCGCCCCAAAACACAGTCGCCCCGGGCCAAATCCGGCGGTATTACAGGCAAATCGCCAGTATAAAGACTGGGGGGCGACTGTGTTTTGGGGCGACTTTTTTTTTATTTCCTCATTTGTTTTCCGAGGCGAAGATGAACAAGAAAGTGCAGTGGATCAAATAGAATCACTTTTCGGTCATTGCATCGTCTATTTCTCACTTCAAATGTTTTCCAAAACATTCTTGAGAGCAACGTTTAGTTGTAAATGACATTGGTTGTTTGTTGACATGGCTGTCATGTTGGATAAAGCATAAAACCAAACAGCGCAGGTTCAATCTCTCTGCATCGCCACAACAACAACAACAGAAGCACGTCCTTCGCTTCACCCCCCCCCCTCCCTCTCCCCCTCTTGCTTACCTTTCTGTTCGAACCACGCCGTTGCTTTCACTTTATCACACCACACTCACGCTAATATGTCCGTCATTCACGTGCCATGTACATCCCAAACACAACCTACGATCTACACCAGACTTTTCAAAGCGCGCGTATGCGTGGCGCGTACAGCGCGTTTGTTTAGATCCAATTTATATCAATGATAGCGGCTACACCAGGCGCGCGGATACGCGAGTCCCGCATACGCAGCCTTTAAAATAGGACTGGATCTAAAAGTGCGTGTGTGCGTATATGCGCGTGTGTGCGAAAAAAAAGTCTGGAGTGTTTCCACAGTTTACTGTGTGTGTGTGTGTGTGTGTAAGCACCACAGGTTAAATCTCCGCACAGACATCCTTCCACTATGATCGTCACCCAGCCAGCAACAACAACAAAACAATCTTATGGCCTACCTTTCTTTGAGTCTGTGAAGAATAACATTGCAAAAATTGTTCCAATCCAGTGCGTAACACACAAACAAAAACACCTAATTTTGAGTCACGAGCGCCGTGAAGAAAAAGTCGAGGCTTTTAATGTGTGTGCGTCTGTGCGACATGTGTGTGTGTGTGTGTGTGTTGTTGTCACGTGACCACTACTAGCCAACCAACAGCCTGGACTACATTCAGTGTTGCCAGATTGTGCACGAGAAACAAGCCACCATCCATGTTTATGCAAAAACAACAGACAAAGACGGCGATGCGACCGAACGTGTGCGGTGTGGGGGGGGGGAGGGGAGACGACGTAGGCCTAATAATAGGGCCCTGTGCACGGCTAGCGGGCCGGCCGCCCGTAGGGCGGCCGGACCTCTAGTATATAATAGAAAGATTATATGAAGCCATCGTTTTAAAGCATGGTAGTGGGTTGGCATGCAATCTTTCACTAAAACTGATGTGTACGTAGCTATAGTATTTTATGGGCACTATTGTAAAGATTGCCAATGGTCGTTTAATCCAGTGGTTTTCAACCTTTTCAGGTCGCAACTCCCAAAAATAATCATATTTGAACTGGGGACCCCCCACCCTGACAAGCACTTGGAATTGTGGGAGTTATAGCATTACATTTAGTTTGACTTGGTTCCACAGATAATATTGTGAAAATAGCCGATCAAGATCACAACGCCTCGTGTTACAAGGCGTTGTGAGCTTGTAGATCAGCTATTTTCCAAAGTTTTGCTGCTTTCTTATATTATTTGACAATTTGGCCAATGTTTGGTCAGTTTTATAAATTAGTATAGTTTGTTGATTACTTTTGACGCAGTAATGATATTTTTTTATTTCATTTATTTTTCTTCTTTTTTTTAGGTATTAAAAAAAAATCCTTAAATTGTCACTTTACTCTCATCTGGATCCCTCCAAAATCATGTGGGGACCCCTGACAGGTTGAGAACCACTGATTTAAGGGCCATTCATACTGAGCACTATAACTATAAAAATATATAGTAGAGCAGATAGTAGGAACAATCGTTCACTTTGTGATACAAGCGTGAAAATTGGCATGAACATTCCTTTAGGTCAACTCTTTGACTTTTTTAATCGAGCCACTCAAAAATCCAAGATGGCGGCCATTTTTCAAGATGGCCGATACCTTAGTGGGCAGTTAAGTGATATGATAGTTTATTTGGTGATACAAGCATGAAAATTGGCATGAGCAGTCTCTGTGGGTCACTTGACAATAGGCCACCCACAGCTACTTGAAATTTCAAGATGGCGGCCATTTTTCAAGATGGCCAACACTTTAGTGGAGCATTTAAGTTATATAATGGTTCATTTGGTGATACAAGCATGAAAATTGGCATGAGCAGTCTCTGTGGGTCACTTGACAATAAGCCACCCACAGCTACTTGAAATGTCAAGATGGCGGCCATTTTTCAAGATGGCCACCACCTTAGTGGACTAGTTAAGCTTAAGAAATCATTTAGTTGGTGATACAAGCATGAAAATTGCCATGAGCCGTCTCAAAAGGAAACCGCCCACAGCCACTTGAAATTTCAAGATGTCAATCTTTAAATGATACCTTTTCTCATAGAAATGTATTGGGTTCCTCAAAAAGCTCTGTCAAGAGAGGTTGTTTGACTGTGTTTTGTCTGACTCCTTGCCCACGACCTGTCCAGTTTGGTAAGACCTGTCAGGAGTTGCCTCCCACCGGCATAGCTCTCAGGGTTCACTGAGGTAGGCCTAAACAAGCTCCCTTACCACGACAAGGTAACAGTCACAAGGGAGGATATATATATATATATATATATATATATATTGTTTTTGGGCGGTGAAACCGCCCCTATAAGTGAGGTTTGGAAAAATGTACAAATATCCTGCGCTGTGAAACCGCCCCTATAAGTGAGGTTTGGAAATGTGTACAATTATCCTGCACCGTGATTGGCCAATCACAATCTATTCAAGACTGTGATTGGCCAGTGTCACATGACACATGTGCATAGCCCTATATAAGAAACCATAACTTGAAAAAAAACATAAATTTGTTTTTTTCAAGTTATGGTTTCGTCCATCATAAAGAGTGTTTCAATAAATGTATTTATCTTTTGTACATGATTGGTTGACTCCATTCAATATTGTGATTAGCTAGCAAGACACCGCCCACTTCACACAGGGTGTGATTTTTTTAAAACTAACAGCCATTACATGTGTCAAATAAATACTAAGGGGTGGGGATACAAAAAATAAGATGAATAAATTAGCACAGTTGTGGTGCTGATAAGCACAGTTGTGGTGCTGAACGGACAGTGCTCCAAAATTATGAGTAATGGCTAATACTGAATGGCAATAGCCACGGAACCATGACAAACGATACTAAGGAACTAAACTGAAAATGTGCTTCACTGTTAGATATGGCAGTGGAAGGCAGTGGAAGCAATGTTACAAAGTAACAACTGAAAATTACACAGTAATAGACTAGATAAAAAGTAAAACATGATGCGTCGATGTGACGAGGGGAAGCCGAGCCATAGGCCTCCACTTGAAAACACAGAGGACAACAGGGAATAACTCTGGCAAAATAAACATGCAAATAGGTTCTAGCAGGGGCAACTACATAGGCATGTGAAACTGAGTCCATATCTGAAGCAGTTACACCTTCCAGTACATGCCTTGGAGCACCCACATTTGGTCAACTCCCAACAACTCTCCGCAATAGGTGGAAGTGGAGTCCAGAAGACTTTCCACTTCTCGTCCTGTTCCACCCATCCCCAGTCAGATGGGCTCGGCATTTGTGGATGTCGCTTCAATGCCTGTCCCCACACGTATCCAGCCTCATAAGAAGCATGTTTGGCATGCTCTTTGAGTGCTGCTTGAGTTGGTGGGATCAAGTCATATTGTCTTTGCTTTCTGGCAAAGAGATCAAGCCTGGCCTCGTTCACAGTTGTGACATCGCTGGACCGGTCATACATTAGATCTTCTTGGCCTCTTGACATGGATATCTTTGGTATCTTCAGTGTCTTCAGCAGATGTAGATGCTCTCTTTTGGGCCCTTTCCAGCTCTGTGTTGTTGAACCTAAGTTTACAGCTTGAATTATATTTTGCTCTGTTTCTTGTCAATGTGCTTTCTATGCCATCACCTTCATCTAGTCGGGTTGGACTAAGTAAGATAGGCAGAGCATTGATCTTATGAAATAATGGAACATTTCTTGCAATGGTATCATAACCAGTACGATCGTGCTCTCTGTTGAATAAACTCGGCTGAATGAGTTTTTCCTTGGTGACCTGCTGACAAATTAAACATCTGTCCCAGTTAGTTTTCACAACTGTTATGATGGCTTCTGCCATGTCTGCAGCATAGGCAGAGGCCGAGGGTTTATCCTTTTACCACCTTTTACCAAGCACTTTGATGTATGGGATACAACTAAGTTCGTGCCTTAACCCTACACTTAGTTCGATCGTTCATCCAATGCCATTTAAATCCTGAGCGATCTGTACACCATCCGGTTAACTAAAACCCCATTAACCTTGGCTCGGCTCTCCCGTGCTGGCACAACCTGTCAATTCAGGTGCGGCTATCTAACTGTTTTGGGGTAAATTAGACAGCATTTGGGATACCAACTTTCAATTAGCTGACATTGAACCCCACTCTGAGTTTAACAGCAGTGATATATCACCAGTGTGCCCTGGTAGTGCAGATATTCACTCTTATCTAATCTATCTATGATCAACAAATCAACACAACTATATTGTGATGTGTTAAAAGTTGTTCTTTAGCATAATAATAATAATCGTATAATCGTCCTTAATGAAAAAAAAACATAAATTTCTATGAGAAAATGTATCTTTTGCGGATCCAGGGGGCGGCCATCTTGAAAATAGAAATGTAAAGTGGCTGGGAGTGTTTTCTTGTCAAGCAACCCTTAGAGACTGCTCATGCCAAATTTAATGCTTGTATCACCAAATAAACCATTATATAACTTAATTGCTCCACTAAAGTGTTGGCCATCTTGAAAAATGGCCGCCATCTTGAAATTTCAAGTAGCTGTGGGTGGCCTATTGTCAAGTGACCCACAGAGACTGCTCATGCCAATGTTCATGCTTGTATCACCAAATAAACCATTATATAACTTAATTGCTCCACTAAAGTGTTGGCCATCTTGAAAAATGGCCGCCATCTTGAAATTTCAAGTAGCTGTGGGTGGCCTATTGTCAAGTGACCCACAGAGACTGCTCATGCCAATTTTCATGCTTGTATCACCAAATAAACCATCATATCACTTAACTGCCCACTAAGATGTCGGCCATCTTGAAAAATGGCCGCCATCTTTGATTTTCAAGTGGCTCGATTAAAAAAATCGATAAATGACCTCTAAAGATGATCTGTACCAAGTTTCACGCTTGTATCACCAAGTGAACGATTCTCCCAAAATATTGCTTTTAGCCGCTGCACTAATAGTTTTAAAATTCGTTCTAAGTCTAGAGGATGGCAGAGTTCACACCAACTATAAAAAAAATACAATGGTGAATGACATATCGTTATTTTTAAAGTGATCAGTGTGAATGGCCCTTTAATCTACTTATCAATTATTCCACAGCTTAAGTATAAGTTTAATCACTCCTGTATTCATCAATCATCAATCATCAATCATCAATCATCAATCATCATCAACCATCAATCATCATCACCAAAACATCTGGTGATACAGTATCTAAATTCATAAATGTTGCTAAAACGGGGTAGAAACAATTCAGAGATTTAACAAAGAACTGCATTGGAAATACTTTGGAGTTGAATTGTGAGTTGTAGATTGGCTATTTAAAAAAAACAGCAAACAAACAAACAACCCAAAAAACAATCTACAGTTTAAAATAGGTATGCCAGTGTTAAAGTGGTTAATATGTATATCATATTATAATATACTGTACTGAACTGTATTTCAGTCAGACAACTCTTGGATTGAATAGATATATTTATTGAGCATACTGTAAATATATTGAGCATAAATATTTATAAGCATATTTGGCATCAAGGTTCTGTCTCGTTTAATGTATTTTCTGTAAGCATGACATATTGTAATAAATGATTTGCCAAATAGATCTTACAGGGAATGACATTTACGTAATATTGATAGAATATTTGGAGGAATGATGACAAAAATGTAATTAATTGGTGTAAGCAAAAAACTTTGGACCAAATCATTCAACTTTCTTAAAAAAAAGGTAGTCAACTAGTTGGCGGTGATGTATATTGTATATTGTGCAAGAAGACCATTGCTGCATCCAAAATCATATACTAACATACTATTTAGTGTGCCAAATTACTTTTTAGGATGTCCGAAAGCTTAATAGCTATAAAATAGTATGTGAGATACATACTAAATTCAGGGCTGCATCCCAAATCACATACTTTCATACTATTTAGTATGCCAAATAACTTTTTTGTATTTCCGAAAGCTTAGCATAGCTACTGCTGTAAATAGAACATGAGATGCATACTAAATTCAGGGCTGCATCCGAAATCGCATACTAACACACTATATCTATGCAAAGTGAAGCCTTACTGTTTAAGAGATACTAAACAGTAGGCTGAAAATAGCAGACTGTGTAGTAGTATGTAATGAGTATGTGTTTCGGACGCAGAACTTACAATTTCACTTTAACTTTTAAGTTGTGGTCTTTAAAACACGGAATCAGCAGACCACAATGGAAACAAGCCCCTATAGGGCTTTTTGTGTTATCCTTTTAACAATCATTGTAAACCGTAGATCTGTACAATTTGCAAACAGTTAATAAAGTATTCAATCAATCAATCAATCAAAAGCTTGGGTGTGGCTAAGGTGATTTCATTAACCATACAATGGCTGTTGACACGCCTAGACGTGTCTGTGTGTGTGCGCGTGCGTGTACGTGTGCGTGTGCGTATGCGTGTGCGTGTGCGTGTGTGTGTGTGAAGGAGAGAGTGATTTGCATGTCAAAGCTCTGCCCCTTACCGGACCTTACCATAAAAGCTTCACCTTCAGTTCAGTCCAAACACAACTTCCAGTGAGAGAGGACATACAGTACTGTTTTTCCACAGCTACTAGGAATACTGACACTGACCCAGACTGCTGCTGACTCTGTTAGATGAATGCATTTGAACAAGAACGGGGATTCACTGTGAAAGCCATCTTCAGGGAACATTGTATCTTTTTTTAAAACTTTGATTTTTTACCTTTATTTACCCAGAGGAGGTTAATTGAGAGCGAATTCTCTTTTTTACGAACGCCCTGCTTCACACTCACACTGACAACAGGGAGATTTCCTATCTTGATCACAGCGTTTGTAGCATCACCGAGAGACGCAATGGATATGATTTCCTGTCCTGTGTGTCTTGACATCTTTAAAGATCCTGTTGTCCTGTTATGCAGCCATAGCCTCTGTAAAGCCTGTCTAGACAAATGGTGGAGAGAGAAGAAAGTAAAGGAATGTCCAGTTTGTACGAAAATATCTTCAATGGATGATCCACCCTGTAACCGGGCTCTGAAGAACTTGTGTGAGGCCGTCATAAAGGAGAGACATCAGAGAGCTTCAAAACAACCTTCAAAACGCCGGAGAACCTCATCAGGGTCTGATGTTCTCTGCAATCTGCATGCAGAGAAACTCAAGCTCTTCTGCCTGGAATGTCAACAGCCAGTGTGCGTTGTGTGTCTTCCTTCAGAAAAACACACCAACCATAGTTTCAGACCCATTGATGAAGTTGCACTGGAACACAAGAAGAAAGTCCAGAAATCACTGAAGCCTTTGAAGATGAAACTGAAGGTATGTAATGACGTTAGGAGTAAATGTGCGCCAACAGTAGAATACATTAGGGGCCAGGCCCAGTTCACAAAGAGTAGGATCAAGGAACAGTTTGAAAAGCTGCATCAGTTTCTACAAGAGGAAGAGGAGGCTAGAATCACTGCACTGGGAGAGGAAGAGGAGCAGAAGTGTCAGCTGATGCAGGAGAAGAATGAGCGACTGAACAAAGACATATCAGCCCTTGCATACACAATCGCAGCCATAGAGGAGGATCTGAGAGCTGAACACAGCTCATTCCTACAGAACTACAAGATCACAATGGAAAGACTTCAGTTCACGCTGCAGGACCCACACCTGGTCTCAGGTGCACTGATAGATGTGGCCAAACATCTGGGCAATCTGATCTTCAGAGTGTGGGACAAGATGAAGGACATTGTCTCCTACGCTCCTGTCATTCTGGACCCCAACACTGCCAAACCAGGACACGTCCTGTCTGATGATCTGACCATTGTGAGCCTTGAAAGGCAGTGGCTTCCTGACAACCCAGAGAGGTTTGACCACTTGAACATTGTCCTGGGTTCTGAGGGCTTTAAATCAGGGACCCACAGCTGGGATGTTGACGTGGGAGACAGTAAATACTGGTCAATGGGTGTGTTAGCAGAGTCTTTTCAGAGGAAGGGAACTGGAGGAGGTCCATACTGGAGAATAAACTCAGGTTCATACTCAATGGCCTGCTCACCAGGGTCAAAAACAAATCTCTCATGGAAGCAGGTTCCCCATAGGATCAGGGTCAATCTGGACTGGAACGGAGGGAAACTGTCATTCTATGATCTTAATACTAACACACACATACACACCTTCACACACACTTTCACAGAGGCACTCTTTCCATTCATTAGCGCTACTACTACGATGAAGATGTTACCAGGGAAGATTGTGTGGAACAATGAAGTTGTTGTTGTTGATCATGTTGCTGTTGTTGATGATGATTATTGTGCATGTGGTTGACATCATATGAAGCCATCATTGTTTTGTGAGGTAGTGGATTGGAGAGTGTGTTGGCATGTTGACAAAAACTGGTGTGTAGTTTTCTTTTTAAGTTTTGCTCAAAATGAATAAAAATTGAATCAAAAAATCTAAGCTGTGTGATATATACATTTTGAGTTAATACCATTAATATCAACCCATGTCCCTCTGTACTCTAGCAATTAGTGCACCTGGTGATACCTAGCCTGTCAGTCATTGGCTCCTCAATGGTGCTGAAAAGTGTACATGTACATTTACTCAAGTACCAATACAAGTGCTTACAAAGCACAGTAAAATTTTGAGGTACTTTTACTTTACTTTCCATTTGTGTTACTCCTACTCTACTACAATTACAGCATATGACAGCTTTAGTTACTTGTTACTTTGCATATGTAATTATTAATACAACACCTACAGTAACCACATACAGCCGATCTACAATGTGACGCTTTATGAGCTTGTATGTATATAATAAGCAACCCATGCTGTATGATAACTTACCACACATGAAATCCAATTCTGTCTATCCAATGGCTCAGTCAGTACTGCGGCCATAGCTGAGTGGTTAGTGAGCCCGCCTAGGGAGCCAGAGGCCCTGGTTGCCCCAGGTACGATTCCAGGCCAGGCCAGCAAATGTGTCGATGAAATGAAGTTTGTCCCTGAGCAAGACTGTTAACCCCTAATTGCTCACAGGCCCTCATTGCGAAGAAGACCGCAAGGACTTTCATGAACGGACCTGTTAAAGAAATTATCCTTTACACTGTCTACCCGCAAGTCTGTAGGTCCCTCTCTCTCTCTCTCTGCCTCTTCCTGCCTCTGCCTTATCCCTCGAAACCGCTGCTTGCAGCTATATTCTTGTATTTGTTTTACTGAGGATAAGGTTAGAAATATAGTTTTACTGAGATTAAGTTTAGGAATAAGGTTAGGTTTAGCGATAATTTACTGAGATTACGTTTAGGAATATCAGGTGAATGCCGCCGGATTTGCCACGGGGCGACTGTGTTTTGGGCAGAGCGTTAGTTACTTCGGTAGTGTCCAAGCGGCTCAGAAAGAGTTTTCGCCACAACATAATTCCATTGCTCAGGAAATAAACAACGGATTACAATAATATAACATTCCCTATAATCAGTAACATGTAGGTGATACATATGTCTATCATATATGGTTTTATTGAAAGGCAATCAAAGGCTAGATCGATCTTAGAAAGCAAACATCGGGTAATGTCCAGGCGCCTCAGTGCGGCTGCAGAGTGAGACTAGGACACTCATTTATGACATTGTGCGTTTGTTCAACACTCAACGCTTAGCAACAAAGTTTATTTTCATACTAGGCCTATAGATTACATTTCAATAATACAAGTAAATAGAAAAACAACATTTCTGGGTCCAATTAGTCTATTTTTGGAGGAATGGTCACATATTCCCACCTATAAACATGGTTGTTGACCAATGCTGACAGCTGGTCAGCAGGTGGTTTCATGAATAGACAATATTTTGGACCAGTCAACTAATTAAATATATGCAGTAGACCACATTTCCCCCACCTCAGGGGCTGCCGGACTAATAGGCCAGTCAGTCACATGCCTATATTGTTGATCAACTATTCACTCATATTATATGAGGGAATATAGTTGGGACAAATGCTTATTTGGTGTATAGGCCAGTAGCAGTGCTGTCGAGCCTATAATGCTGGAGGAGGAGAGGGTGGGGGCAAGATGTCCACTTCAATGCTGTAGTATGCAGGCCATTCTGTTGTAGATATGGTCTCCTCCCTCTATTCAGTTATTCTACTTTGATACTAATGTGAACAATAGGCATAGCCTCCTATTACCTTTATTAACGTGATAACCCTTGTTATTGCCCACTTAATTAGTATTCATGATAGAAACTGCACATACACCACAGTTCTGCCACTGCTTTTGCAATTGAAAAGCCTAATCAGCATTTATTTACCCAGATATGGGATGCATAGCAAGTGTTACCCAGCAGGGTAACACTTGCTATCTATGCATACCATACCTAGTATCTATGCATTATAAAAATATTTGTAATGTATTATAATATGCTTATAACACTGTGTATAATTATAATTATAATAACTCATAAATATTCATAATGCTTTATAACAATGATCATAACACATTATAAAGCATTCTATAATGCTGCTGCGTAGGACAGCACTACGTAGCCTACGAAAAGCCTTTCGGCCTTTCTAAATTAATTTGTTACGTGCGGTTTCCCGAAGCTAGTTAGGCAGACACGTAACGCCGTGCTCTTTGAGAACCTACGACAGTGGTGTTTCCCGAAGAAAGTTAGATAGCACGTAACGCACAACCAGCGGCTACTAATGAGGGTAGAGCGTAGGTTTGGCCTGCAGGTCCCAGCTGTGTAGGAGGCCCTTACGCAGCTGGCGTAGGCTACGCACGACCTGAAATTGCTTTAGGACAACCCGGCTCTTATGTGCCTGCTAAGGTACTGCGCAGCCTGTGTGGAGAGAGGCTTGTGTGCGGGTGTTTGGGAAACGGCACGTAGACCCTTCATAAGGACCACACTTAAAGGAGAATTCCGGACAAATTAAGTGTTATCTTTCATGTCTCGTTACTCACCTAGCGACGTAAAAAGTGGCGTTCTTTTTTTCCATATATTCCCCTGTCGTCATTTTTTAAACACCCTCCGTTGTTATAATGGGAGCGCGAGGGTTAGTGAAGTTCGTCTATTATAACCGACGCAATGTTATTTTTTTCTCTACTACGATTCATTGTAGAGTCTCATGATAGTCAAACATGCGCTGAAAATTCCTGCGAGCCTGCCGTTAATGGCGAACGATTTAACACTGGATGCTTGTTTCTTTCCAGAACCTGGCAACTCGTGTTGCCAGATTCTGGAAACAAGCAACCAGTGTTAAATCGTTCGCCATTAACGGCAGGCTCGCAGGAATTTTCAGCGCATGTTTGACTATCATGAGACTCTACAATGAATCGTAGTAGAGGAAAAAAATAACATTGCGTCGGTTATAATAGACGAACTTCACTAACCCTCGCGCTCCCATTATAACAACGGAGGGTGTTTAAAAAATGACGACAGGGGAATATATGGAAAAAAAGAACGCCACTTTTTACGTCGCTAGGTGAGTAACGAGACATGAAAGATAACACTTAATTTGTCCGGAATTCTCCTTTAAGTCCCTACGCAGCATCTCTTTGGGAAACGCGGCCAATGAGTGTTCATATGGCTGTGTATGGAAGACATGCAATAATATCCTGCTGTATTGTAACCTTATCAATCACTAGAATAACAATCCAACGTTCATCTAGAGTACTGCTGATGATTGTAGAGTTGGCAATTAGACTGGAGCAAGTGTCAGATAAATTATAAGTTGTAGTTTGTAACTACTACAAACTATTCACATCCAACATCAAGGCTTTTGCTAGGCAAAAATACACCCTTTGCCATGCACTTATTGCCATGCTTATAGGCTCACATCTACACCTTTTGTCATTCATATGTATTGATGTTATAACATATGAAATGTAATGTTTTCATATTGGTCAAGGTGCTCTGTCACAATGTTTCCGCATTACATCTGTATGTTTTTATAGTGTGTGCGTGTCCGTGCATTTCGTGCACGTGCACGAAAATGCACGTGCACGTGACTGCGCATGCATGTACGCTCCCCCGCTTCTAAAAGTAACACTACAACACTGAACACACCCACTCTTACATTGGATATGTTATCCAATTAATTCTTGTTTTTGTTGTGATCACGTGATTTCTGGGTCTCTTCTTCGGTGGTGCTTGGATCATTCACAAGCTGCCTCTGGACAATGATTGTGCTAAAGTGGGATAATGTAATATGTAATATAAAAACACACACATTGTATACAAAGATTATAGATTTATACTGTATGGATTACCCCCCCTGTATTCATCGTTGCCATGGAGAAGACTAATGTGTGAGGGGGAACTTGATTGCTGATTGATCTGCTGCTGTACCTTTCCTAGGGGTTGTACAGCAGCTGACAAATTAGCGCACGTTAAAGCTGTATCTTCCCCCTGGGTTATAATGGCAGCTGACCAAACAGCACAGCTAAATAGCCTGCGCTGACCTGGCTCTGCGAGTGAGCGACCATCCCTGCTTAAGGAATTTACCATGTCAAACATGGGCGACCATCAACAGTTCATGAATGGCAGAATGGCTGCTTGCTATTTCCGTTATTACTTTTTTTATACTTAAAAAACTAAGCATGCATCGAGAACAGATGCCACGTACTCCATGCTACTTTAATGAGTTCCAATTTACAGTGCACACAGTTGCAGGCAGGTTTTCAAGAAGTGTTCATTATGTGGAAAAAAATAAGGAGAAAAAAAAGCCAGCATCTCAGCATTATCCATCCACAAATAACAGGCTATACTACATGAAGCTTGATTAATAATTAAATCTTTATTTATCCATTTAGCAAAGTGCTGCTGTCAGTCAGAATAGAGGCAGTACTGTATATATTATGCAGATTGGACATTCGAGAGCAAATGTGACATAGTGAAGTCAGCCTCCATATTATGAATACTGTATAAACAGTATGTTGATGGTTTCATTTAGAGCAGAGGCAATTGTAGGTTTGTCACTCTGTGCCGCTGTTCTTGTGTTGACACGTACGCTTTGGGGGATTCTTGTCTCACTTTCAATAATCTTAAAAATGGTGCATGAGGTGAAACTGTGGCCTTCAAACATAGTCAATCTGATTCTGCTGGAGCTTTCAAGGGAAAAGGTTAGGAAAGGAATTCAGTAAAGGAATTGTGTCAGGCTCCTGAGCACCAATAGGAGATGGGTTGCATATTGCACATTCAGAAGTCATTTAGAAAAGGTTAATATAATTTTGAAATTGCCAGTGTGTGCTATTAAAATTTATATCGTTATTCATATTCAGAAAGCTGAGGTAAAGAAATTGCTATGGGGATCTGTGGCCTTGGGTGCGGGGCACTGATGTAAGGGGAGAGTTGCATAGTTTCATTCATTAAAATGAATAGAGCCAAGCAGCTGTCCTCACCATCTCCTCCTGAGACATGGCCCAATGTAATTATACCTTTCCAGGTGAAGGGGCCCAGCAGCTCACTGGTGACCGCACACATTACAATTACACGGTCTAATTCAAGGGGCCAATAATCTTATACTGCATCTGGTTTATATGATACAATATTGCCATACAGCTCAGTGAGTGATTGTGTGGTGGTGCTGGCACATGTGTTATCATTTGAACCATAAGCTACTCAACAATGCATTAAATACTCTAATTATATTCGATTCTAAGTTTATTTATTCTCTTTCGTATTGAAGTCACGTGTGCCTATCACTACACCACCTCAGGTTGTAAAATTTTATAGCAAGGGGAATAGACATTTGCAACCACAAACCTTATTGAACTAAACAAGACTTGAACTGAATGCATCCCAGGAAAGCTTGGAAATCCCACAAGACATAAGGGGAATAATGTTCAATTTGCAGGAAGGATCAACTTAACTCTGAATTTGGATAGCACATCCAATATTAAATAGCTTATCTCTATCATCTGTCCTCTGGTTGCAGACATCATGATCAGACAGATTTTAGGTAGTGAGGTTTTAAATATTAATACAATGTGTGTGTGTGTGTGTGCGTGCACGCGTGCATGCGTGTGTTTTAAGGTTTACAGTTGCTCCTATGACTCCAATTATTTTAGCATACGGGTTACTAAATCCTGTTGTGATCCTGACTTTAAAAAAGTACATACTTATTTTACTGTATAATCTTATTACATAACATATTATTCCCATCGTCTCTGAGAATTTCAATATTAATCAATGTGAGACTAGCCTGTCTGAACTTTTAGTTAACTGTATTCCATAATATTATTATCAGTTTGGAAGCAAAAATATACAATAGAATACAATGGAAGTATAATGTTACTTCCATTGTATTCTGTTCTATGTCAAGACAACAAAGGCAGCAAACCTTTGTGACAAGTGAATATTTTTTGACCCTCGGAGTCATTGATAATTTACACAAGTGTTCTCTGTGGTTCTGGAAGAAATAAATGTTGTCTCCCTTTATATTTATACAACACATCCATAGGGCTATACTGCAGGGACATTAATTCAATTCCTCAGTAAAAGCAACAACATAAATCCAATAAAGGGCTCAACAAATGGGACAAAGATGGGAAAACAGGAGAATGCAATCCGGAAGAATAAACATTCTCCACAGAAGTTATTTTCCTTTGCATATTTGCCTGGACCCCAGTGGTGTACTCCTACCAGACCAGAACAAACATTACAGTTTCCACTGGTATAGTGTTTATTCTTGTTTTGTAAAGAATCAGCAAATTGTATACACATCGTAACACTTGGAAATTCATTAGTTAGGAGTGAGGCTGTTAGAAAATTAAAATAGGCTATGTATTACTACCGTCCTTGCCTTTATGGCTTGTCCTCTTGAGACAATCAATGCTCCCTCGGAGGACTTTATGACATCCTATCGAGCATGTTCAATTAATGCATGTACAACTCAATACATTTCTGGACATCAACCTGGCTTATTCAATTGCTTTCCCATGCTCCCTTCAATCGACCTTATGAACAATTATTTTTAATTACCTTTTCATTTGGCTGCTCAGTGCAGATCTGGACAAATGTAAGTGCTACAATTGCTCTCTTAAAGACCCTTTAAGGGTTAGAGATGGAGGGACAAAGACCTCTTCACTACTTAGCAGTGATGATTATTCTTGGAACCAAAGGCAATTCCAGCTGTGTAAAGACCTTAAAGAGGCATTACCATGATGGGGACCTGGAACAGCGAGGGAGCAGGATAAACACGAAAGTGCTCTTTATTTGTTTTAACCTCCTCCGTGCTTGTCTTAAATAGGTCAGAGTCATCTATAATTTATCGTGATCCTATGTTGAATGTAGAACGTCAGACAATTAAAGGATAACTGCAAATCAAGTACTGATTTGAACATATTAAATTAGTAATGGCATTTTTTACATACATTAATTTTAATTTGCAGCAATTGGCAATTTATGCACATTCTAATTAATGAATTCTTTTTCATCTTTGTTCCTTGCAAGGAGGCGGGAACCTCATATTTTGTTTCCAGACAAACCTACATCCAAGTCAAGTGACATACAGTTCCTAAACCAATTTATATTTGGGGCTGTATTTACACAATAATTGAAGCACATGGTTTATATGAATGATTCACAATACATTCTGATCTCATTGACATTGATTCACCACCATTCTTTTATGAAAAGTAATGTACTGTATACTTTCATTCATGAAAGCACTTTCCAACCAGAGGAAGCGGAGCAAATATGACTATAAAACATGTAGCAAATTATCAATCGCCCTCTTTCTGGAGGCAAATTACATCATAATACAGAGATAATGATTAGTTACCCTCCACATTAGATATAGCTGCAAAACATGTACAGTTGATTAGTGTAGATGGATAACACACGGTTATATTTGGACTGTAAGATCTATGGAACCTATACACAAATTCACATTCTTGTAGGTCAATGCAGAGTATCTGCCTAATTCAAACTCTTGAGAATAGATTCAGGTGGTCGTTTTTTAGTTGGCATTTAAAAAGATGTATCCCCACTCCAAACTTGTAACTTCAGACTCACAAAGTATCAAAACACATAGCCATGAATCACTCCTCACAAGGAAAGCAATTTTCCTTTCTTTCAATCTCTCCCTATTTTCCCTGAGGACATCACTCACGCCCCTTCTCTATCAGCAGAGAAGCATCACCAGCCCCCAGAGTGCTATTTCCCACAATCCTGTGGGTGCTTCCACAATCCCCTCCGGAGCTGAAGGTATTTTTTGAATGGGGGCCTTCCATTGCGTAAATGTGAATGTTCAGAATGCCACTGTACCAGAAAAAAAGAGATTTAACCAAGCAAATGTAATCATGCAAAAAACTACACTTATTTACATTCTCATTGCCTAGCTTGCATTATCGGGTCCAATTTTTATCTGACCATTAAGAGCACTGCCAATCCCTTCTGTTTGCAGATTTAAAATGAAATCTAAGCAGGTTACTTTTCAGTCATTGCGAACGCGGGAGGAGGCGCGGCGAAGCCGCGCCTCCGACCAAGTGGAGCTTACTATGTAACCCTGCTTGGGTTGTGTCTCTCTCTCTCTGTGTCTCTGTGTCTCTGTGTGCACTGTGTCTCTGTCTGTGTCTCTGTGTCTCTGTGTGCACTGCCTGTGTGCAGCTCCTCTGAGATAAGTAAATGTCCAATTTAGACGTACCATACATCAAATGAAAGGTCTTTGAAAACTGAACACACCTGTCAAGGTTGCGTTTAAGCCCGCCCCTTCCCCCGGAAGCCACGCCCCGGAGAAGGCTCCTAAAAACTCCCCATTGAAACCCCATGTTAAATGAAAAGTGCCCGAATCGCTCCCAAACTTTTTCTACCCCCCCTAAGTGGGGGTCTACGAACAAATACTTTGGGCTCGGATTTTGGCTCCGCCCCCCGGAAGTGGGTGAAACAGGCACTTCAAACACTTTGTTGAATTGTTCAAAAACATTCCAAGTTTTTTTTTGGGGAATTTGTATTTTTCTAAGATGCTCCTTTTAACGCAGATTTTTTTTTTTTTTTTTATTATTTTTTTTATTGGTTACTTTTTTTTAAATATTTTTTTTCATTCTTTTTTTTCTTTTTTTGCGTTCGCTTACCGCGTTCGCGCGTCTTACTTGTTGTACTAAACATAAGCACAGAAAACTGTAGCCACACGTCATTCAACACAAACCTGAATAATTTAGATGATGAAAGTTCACTATATACAGTACAGTACAGTACAGTACAGTACAGTAGAGTATCTTAATCAATAATTAATTAATCTATAATTGTCATGAAGTGGAATATACACGTATTCATGACCCTCCTGCTCCTGTGTGTGTGTGTGTGTGTGTGTGTGTGTGTGTGTGTGTGTGTGTGTGTGTGTGTGTGTGTGTGTGTGTGTGTGTGTGTGTGTGTGTGTGACTGTGTGTGTGTGACTGTGTGTGTGACTGTGTGTGTGACTGTGTGTGTGTGTGTGTGTGTGTGTGTGTGTGTGTGTGTGTGTGTGTGTGTGTGTGTGTGTGCGCGCGCACACACACACACACACACAGGCGTACGTGTGTGCATGCAAGTGGGAGATGTATTAGATGTTTTTTTGTACTTTTAGTTCCCATGATGGTTGGTCTCTGCATGCAATGCTTGATATTATGTATTTTTTTGGTCTGTATGCACAGCAATCACTATAATTTACAATGTATGCATTTAGCAGACACACGTATCCAGAGTAGGGCATTCACAACTAATGATATTTACTAGTCGACTCATTTGACCAAGTAGTAGTCGACTAGTCGAAATTTACATAAAAAAAAAAAAAAAAAGTTTTGTTTTTTAATGTTTGTTTTTAGGGGGGGGGGGGGCATTGTTTTAATGCCATCCTACTACTATATTACTATTATTATTATCCTCCTGCCCTTATTTTTATGGCGTTTTAAGGGAAGTAAATTAAGTGCTACAAAGAAACAAAAACAGATATAAGAGAAGGATATGTCCAGCAACAATGTCATTCGAGCTGCAAGTGACAGCTAGAGTACCCAGCGGTGAAGCACATGTTATTATTTTCTTATTTTTTATATATTTATATATATATATTTTGTTTTATTCATTCATTCATTTCTTTATGTATTCCTTTCATTTGTTCATTCATGCATTTATGTATCATTGTTATGGCTGCTTTCTGTACTGTAAACACCTTGTGTGGCCTTACCTCCTTTGAACAGAACTATTGTGTGCGTTGCGAGGTGAGTAGAAGAGAACCTGTGCTGGAGAACAGCCAAGCAGTGGCAGCCACTTTAGGAAAGTTGTAAGCAGCGATTGAGGTCGAGCTCAGACTTAAGTGACCCCATTGTGAACCCTTGGTCTGCTCATTGGAGAGGTTAACAAGGATTAACAGAAGAGGGACTCCCTGTCTCTGGAGAGGGTATCACGTCGCCTGGATTATATACTCTCAGTACAGTACTTTGGAACTCAATGTTGGGCGATACAAAGTATGGCATTACTGTAACGCAATTACTTTTTGCGGTAACTAGATACTTTTTCCTAGTTCGGTAACACGTTATAGTTGCTGACATTTGAATGGCCGCGTTATACTCGTTACTTTAAGTGAAAAGAGCCGACAACCTCAGAGGATTAAAGGTTCATGATCCGACAACTACTCTCAAACTAGCCGTGTCTGTGACTTCCCCCTCCGCTCGCCACAGCTGCGGGCAATGGGGCTACTCGCTCGGTGTTCAAACTGTTGTTTTTAACCCATTAAGACCTGAGGCCGATTTAAAAAAAAAACAGTTTCTGGAAAAAAAATCAAAAACATTTTTTTCCAAGATTTTTCAAAAATAGCAGATCTACAAGCTCATAGCGCGGCACTCGGTGCCGCGCTATGAGCTTGTATATCTGCTATTTTTGAATAGCCAAAGAAATCTAAAGTGACACAGATGCGTTCCACTGTTCATGGTATTTTGTTGAGTAACTGTGTATCAGTCTGGGCATGAGTGTGGAGAGAGATTGATAACGGTGAGATATTGTGGCTTGGACCTGTGGCAGTTTGGGCTTGGTCAGCACTCTCCCTCAAGGCTTAAGGTAATGAACAGATAGAGCTGTTATCATCACAGTGATAAAAGCAGGACAGGGCCACTACATCAATGGAGGACAATGGTAAGAACACATATCTTGGGGATGTGGGGCCAAGGCCTGTGTAATAAAATCCACTCTAATATTAATTAATGATATTCTACTGCATAAAAGCTCTGTGCTTGAAAGGTTAACGCACCCCTGGTTTGACGTCTCAGAATTTGGCAAATGCTAATTATGAACGTTCTGCCCATGCAGCGCACACTTTGATCTGTGATTGTGCTTGATCTCTCCATATGCATTAACAGTGTCAAACAAGATACAGTAGGAAACTCAAAGAAAGCCATATGGTACAGCAAATATACCTAAGAAATAGGTGGATATGAACATGGTAGTAGAGCGCTTAAATATATATAATATATATTATACATACATACATACATACATACATACATACATACATACATACATACATACATACATACATACATACATACATACATACATACATACATACATACATACATACATACATACATCTATCTACTTCCATGTTCATATCCACCTACTTTGATGCATAATGACTATTGCTATTGATACCATAACCATCTTTGTATCAAACAAATGAGGCCCATCATGCATTGATGATTTCCTCTTCCATCTCGCACAGTGACATTTGTCTGTTAATTGCATGGACACTGACTTATTAGTAATTGGAGACTTAACCTCTTGCCAATGATCTTTGTATTTTTCTTTTATCCTTCCTCTCTGTCATTTCATTGTTACATTATTCTTCCTGTTTCCACAGACTCCCTTTCCCTCCTCCCCGTCTACCTCCTCTCATCTCTCCCTCCCTTGCCTTTGTCTCTGGCCTGCTCTCAATATATCCTTTTTCATTTTTCTCTCTCCCTCACTCTTTCCATCTTTTTATGTCGGCCCACCTCTCACTCCTGTCTTATATCCACCACCCATTTCTCTGCTAGCGCAGCTGCAGAAATGAGTCTTGGCTGTGACTAATCTGCTGGCGAAGCCTCGGAGGGACCCTTGTGCCGGTGCCCTCTCATGGAGGACATGTCTGATTGATTGGAACTTGGGAAAACTTTGTCAGGCTGGCCATCATGACTGGATCTCTTCCCTGATAATATATTCCCTCCTCCCTGGAGTGGTATGGGCAGACACGAGTGTCACGTAAACGCATTTCCATGACGCATGGTACCCTGGACCATTAATGCACATTGCCAAATTTTGTCTGTTTTTGTCTTTCTCTAATGCACTCACACGCACGCACGCATGCACGCTCTCTATCTCACGCTCTCCATCTCTCGCTCTCTCTTTCTTTTCTTTCATTCCCTATTTGTCATTAGCGTCCTTGTTGGCATGCATTGGACCCCTATCCGACTGGTACAGTATAACAACAAATATAAGCACGTCAAATGTATGTATTGTGCCCGTGTGTCTCTATGTTGCTGAATCCTATTGCATGTGCATTTGCCTGCTTCTAAGTGTGAGTGTGCAACCATTCAATTAACCTTCATCTCAATGCTAAGCCTAGTGTACATATCAGATGAGCGTCGGGGATGGAGAACTGGGGAATTACTTTTATCGGCAAAGTGTCATGACAAATTGATTTTCTCAATTAAATCCCAGACAATGGACAAGAAATAGCAGGTTGGCCGTTTCTCCCCCTAAATGGGCCATTTTCTCCTTCCTTCACAGATCAACGCCACCAAGCCATTAAGAATAGTGAGGCAGACCTGTATGCCAAAACCAGAGGGGGATATAGAACCATTTTGTTATTCCTGTCTGTCTTTAACTGATAGTCCCCCCAACCCCCCAAACACACTCTGTGTGTGTGTGTGTGTGTGTGTGTGTGTGTGTGTGTGTGTGTGTGTGTGTGTGTGTGTGTGTGTGTGTGTGTGTGTGTGTGTGTGTGTGTGAGAGAGACACACACACGTTCATTTGTCAAACCTACTACTGTTGGCGCTGTAGCAGATCCCCATGTATTCTATCACAGGATCAGTCACCCATTGAACAGACTCTTGAGATACATTTGTCATTGGGCTCCAAGAGTTTTAGTAAGGACATGGACACAGCCACATCCATAGTACACACACACACACACACACACACACACACACACACACACACACACACACACACACACACACACACACACACACACACACACACACACACACACACACACACACACACACACACACACACACACACACACACAGCAGCTACTGTTAGTAGAAAAGTGTCATTAAAGGAGAGAAATTTAATAGTTTTGTAGAGTACATTTTTGCACAAAATAACGGATATTATTAGGGTAATTAATCAACTGTGGCTCGGTGGAATTTGTAATTAATTAGGACTTTGGTCTAATTTATCCCTCTAAGGAAACAGTAAGCTCCCTCAATGTGAACTCCAAGAAACAAATGATCTGGGCCTTTCCTTTTGTGAAATGCACATATGCACGGCCGCACGCGAGTGTACGCACACACACGCACGCACACACGAACGCACACACACAACGTTTTTCCATCCACTGCTACTTACTTGAGCCTCATCTCAAAGTCATTTGTAAATTGTAAGTGAAAGAAACATTTTCCTCATTTGGCTTTCGTCTTAGTTTTAATAGGAAATTGTATAATCACAGGTATTCTGTGAAGACGTACAGTATGTATTTCATATCACATTGCAATCTCATGTTACTAAAGGTGAGTTTGCAATGTGATCCCCTTATTATACACATCACTGTGCTTATACATCACTTATACACTTGCTTCATAATGAAGAACAACTCAAGCTGTCTCTGTGCTGTCAATCATTAATTATCTTCTCACCTAGAAGGAAGGACATCTTAAGCCTGACTTAAGGCCCCTGCATGCTACCAAATTAGGTGGTCACCCTATCACCGTTTGTGACCACCGAAATGGTGGTTTGGATACTAGGCGCTCATAGTCCGGTGATTTCGGTCAGTAAAAACAGAGAGATGTGTTGAGGTGAGCGGTGAGTCGCTTGTCACCGTGGCTCAGTGACGTCATGTTGCAGTTTTCGAATCACCGCGGTGATAAGGTGACCACCGAAAATGGTAGCATGCGCCCCCCTTTACAGTATACAGTATGTCGTTACACGCCGATGTTACACTCCAAAACACGTGTTGCACAGCACCACAAGGTCAGCTTGTAGTTCTGCTATTTTCAGGAAAACAACACCATTACATGACAGAGTATGAATTAAGGATTACATGTACAGCTTGTACATGTACTGTACAGGGATTTAGTGCAAAACATCAAAGGCCTCCACCCCACAGGAGATGTTTTCAAGGTATTATTTGTAACTTTGTGTGAGAGTGACAGACATCAGAGGCATGTCTTTCTGGGAAAAGAAGATTTGATTGGGCTGTCATATTGGTTTCACATTGGAGGCGGTATGCAAGATGACAGAGGAGGAAGAGTTTGATGCTGCCAAAATATCAAAGTCTGATAAAGGAAACATGGATGCCTTTCAAAATAAGATATTCCAATCTAAAATGGGTGTGGGTATAGTTGGCACATGATACTGTTTGTATAATTAAGTGTGAGAAAATAATGTTTGATGGCCAAGTAGCTGCATATCTGGTGACTTCAGAGCATTTGATTATGTTCTTACAAAAGTTTGACAATCCTGATGGATGTTTTCCTCCATCTTTGAACAAGTCAGCACTTAACAATTAGTAATTAATGTATTCCTGTGTTGGTTTGTGCCAAAACTTAATTGACATAATGCTTATGTTAAGAATACTGACGTAACATAAACAGTGTCCATTCCTGTCTAGGACATCAACGCTAACTACTGTATGTTACCATAGTAAATGCATTTTCTCCCATCCCACTCCAGCCATTTAACTTTCTGACTTGACATTTCTAGGCATACCTGGCTTCTCTATGTATATATTTTTCTCTACTTCAAAGGCCTCACATTCTGTCAGGTTCTCTCTGGGTTGGCTGGTGACGGCCGTCCTCCATGCAAACTGAGCTAGGCTCAAACTGTAGGCTTGTCATGCACATTTTTTTATTTGAACACAAATCTTCTCTTCTCTTCTTCTGGCTCTGACACACCTCTCTGCAACTGGATGTTGGACGTTTTAACCAGAATACCTCAGACAGTCAACATAGGCAACAGAACTTGGAGCACCATCACACTGAGCACCGACTCCCCCCACAAGGCTGTGTGCTCATTCCACTCCTGTTCCATTTGCTCAGTGGTGGAAAAAGTACCCAAATGTTTTACTTAAGTAAAAGTATCAATACTGCAATGTAGAAGTACTCTGTTAGTAAGTAAAAGTCTGGAATTCTAAATATATTTGAGTAAAAGTACAAAAGTATTGGCATCAAAATGTACTTAAAGTACCAAAAGTAAGTACCAAAAGTAAGTAAGTACCAAAAATAGCAGATCACAACGCGGTAGGGTAAGTGATTTTCTTTGGTTAAAATAAGTGTTAAATAGCTCTATATTCTGATAGTACTCATTGCTATAGAGTGTTTGTTCAGTAAAAGGAGTCTCCTTGTCTCTCCAACTCTTTATAAAACAGAAAATGCATTTTCGTTTCAGTTTCAGTTTCATTTCCAATTTTATCCAATCAGGATAGAGAACTCAATAGATTAAACAAGTGAAATTGGAAGTGATGACACTAAGAAATGAGCAGGCAAAAGACTCCTGTTACTGAACAAACACTCTATAGCAATGATTACTATCACAATATAGTGCTTTAACCTATTAACAAAATACTTTTTGTTTTAACCCAAAAATATCACTTACCCTACCTTTAATGTATGTTTTATAATGTAATAATTAATATCTGCAAAGTAACTAGTAACTAAAGTTTTCAAATAATTGTAGTGGAGTAAAAGTACAATATTTGGACCCGAGATGTAGTGGAGTAGAAGTAAAAGAATTGGAAATTGGAAATACTCAAGTAGAGTACAAATACCAAAAAAATCTACTTAAGTACAGTACTTGAGTAAATGTACTTAGTTACTTTACACCACTGCATTTGCTGTATGTCCCACGACGGCACTGCCTGAGTAAGCTCCAATGACACAATAGTAGTGGGTCTCATCATGAACAACAATGAGACGCACTATAGATTGGAGGTGATGCTACTAGAGGTGAAATGACAACAACCTCTCCTGGGGGAAGACTGAGGAGATGGTCATCAACTTCAGGAAAAGGAGGGGGAAAGGAGTAGTGAGCACCCCTCACTGGCCATCAATTGTACCGCCATCGAGAGAGAGTCAGCGCCGAGTTCCTGAGAGTGCACATTGCTGACAACATGACCTGATCCACCAACGCCACGGCTCTCACCAAGAGGGCCCAGCACTGCCTTCACTTCCCACAGGGACTGAGGAAGGTGAACACTCCCCCACCCATCTTCATCACATGTCACATGTCATGGAGATGTCAGCATTATGTCAGCAGGAAATTGCATCGTAATTATTTTGTAGGAAAGACCTTACAAGGCCCTGTCTCTAATTGTTCCTGTTGAGAATTTTAGCTTGCATGACGCCCCTGCTGACACAACTGGTGTGTCCTAAAGGCCATCAACATTACAGCTAACCCCTCCCACACCTCCCACCTCTTTGCTCTCATACCATCTGGAAGGAGGTTTCAGAGTATCCGTGCCAGGACTGCCAGACTGCGTAACTGTTTCTTCACCCAAGCTATAAGGGCTATAGGGGAACACACACACACACGCGCACACACGCATACGCATACGCACACGCACACGCACACGCACACGCACACGCACACACACGGAAATAGAGCCTGATGTCTGATGATGTTGCACTAAGAATAATATATTGCTCCCACATACGTTGCAGCCTCAAATTTTAACGTGTTCTCATTTGAAGCATGATGCTTGGGTAATCGTCCAAATTGCATACTGAATGGGTGGGAATTGGTTTGAATCGTGTAAAAAAAATACATATGATCGGTTAGTTTCGGCAACGTCCACATTCCGTCTTCGTCAACATAGTAGGATTTTTTTTTACTTTTGCTGTTGCTATGTGGACGTGAAAGGTACCTGCCGAAGCATGAAAATATGACACTTAAAAACACAGGTGGAAGAGTCCAGGTTACTCTCAAATGGGTGTAAGAATGACATGTGGCAAACAAAGTTCTACAAGCTGACAGGCCAAATCTGCAACCATTACTTATTCATTAGTGTGATGTAAAGTCAACCTCAGTGGGCTACTGCAGAACTTAACCAGACGATTAAAACACAAGACACAAATGAATTCTAATCCAATTCTTAACTTATAAGTGCATGCTGTGTAGAGTAGCAGTGTTTGCATACAACACACATTACGTTACAGTATTACACATTCAACCATATTGTAAAATAAACCATCAATATTGGCTATAAACAAGTGTATTTTAAGTCCATCCACCAGCTCACTAAAACTTAAACTGAAGATCACAGATTTTCCATGTTTTGTCTTTATGGCACTATGGCAATCCTATATAGTAGCCTAAGCAAGCCCCAAGATCTTATCTTCTGCACACACAATAAGACAGTTTTGTAATTTTGTTGACAGGCAGATGTTGGAACCTGCAGGGCATCTGCCTGACGCACCTCCGACAGTGCTTAAGCACCAGCTGTAGGGGCTTCAGCTGTGAGCCATCCTGGCCTGGTGTTTCGCCCCTTGCTCACCAGGGAGTGACCCTGGACTCTGTATTGCAGGGGCGTCCTCCTCCCTGAGCCAGGCTTGCACCTGGCCTGCACCTGGTCGCATACCTGATGGTTGAATATGGCAGGTTGGTGTTGGAACCTCTCGGGGCACTTCTGTCAGGCCCACTTCAGCTGGGAGCCATCCTTCACTGATGTTTCGCCCCTTTAATCGTCAGAACATGGTTGGTGAGGCAGTGGTCAAGGACGTCTCCCTGCCACTCCCTGCAGCTGGACTTCGATAGTCAGGTTTTTTTACACTACGTGGCATCTCGATTCCCCCAACTCCTGTCTTTCCTTCGCAGCCAGAGCCAGAAACTTCCTTTGTGACCTTTGTTTTCGTGAAGCCAATGTCCCTTCGGGAAGCAGTCGGGATCTGTACTTGGCCCCCTCCTTTTCTCCCTGTATACTAAATCTCTTGGCTCTGTCATCTCTGCTGACAATCTATCGTATCATTGCTATGCCGATGACACTGAACTGCCCCCCCCCCCCCATAAATGTAATTTAGATAGCATGTTATTTTGACAGATGCCAGGTCCATTTGTTGACCTGGCATCCTATAGTTTGTATAGTTTCAATCTACAGAATACATTTTTTATTTATTTATATTATATTGTTTACATCCTGTTTACATCGAGTGTAGTAACGGCTTTCAGCTGATGCCCCCTGCCACTAACGCCCATTGAGGAATACAGGGAACTTCCGACAGAATCCGACACAGACGGGATTAAAACACATCGACAGAATCCGACACGCACAGGATTAAAACACATATCTATTGAAAAATACGGAATAATACAGTGCACACGGGTTCCGAATGTTGAGTTAACATCCGTGGCTACCGGGTCAGCACTTTTTTTATTTATACATATACGGTACGGCATTGCACATGGATGTCCAGTGACTTATAGGTGGGTGGAGACCAAGACTATCTTAGATATTAAAGTACAAGTCAGACTCCATAAAATACATGATATAGTCTTGATCCAAGGCTAGCAAGAGCCGATCTGAAAGACTCATATTTCATTCACAATTTATGTGGCATTTCAAAGACATTATTCCTTCATTAAACCTATGATATAAAATACAAATTTACAGCAGTGTCTTCTTGCCTAGAAATGCGGTCATAGAGTGTTTTCCCCCCTCTTTGTCTCTTCAATAAGCAAGAGTCACATAACATTCAGAGGTCTTCCTCATGTGATTGTCATTACAGTGTACATTTTACTGTAATCCACAAACGTGTGACTGTAAATTCCTTGTGTCAATAAGTTGCCAGTTAAGTTTATCAAAGATAAATACAATGCTGTTGTCTCCGCCAGGCCAAAAGGCATGGCGAGAGAGCATGTTTTGCCCCCTGTCCGTCCGTGTGTCCGTCCGTGTGTCCGTCCGTCCGTCCGTCCGTCTGTCCGTCCGTCCTTCTGTCTGCGAGCAGCTAATCTCCGCCACCGTTTGCCCGGTCGCTGTGAAACTGCGCAAACACACTCCCTGGATGCCACAGCAGAACCTCTGGCCCACATTTTTCAGATCAGCCTGTCATAGCGCCACCATGAGGCCGACTTTTGCAAAACACATTTTTGGATATTACTCCTACAGATTTGGTCCAAACAGCACACAAATCAGTATACAGTATCTCTATAGTCATGTGATCAACACCGATCTGTCCAATTTTCCATATTCCATCCTGATTGGCTAAGATTGGCTTCCAAAGTTTGCAGGATTAGTTTGTTTTGAACAAAAGGCCTCAAATCATGAACGCAGCATGCAATTTCCGTGAAATTTTCCACGTAGATTCCCACTTGGCCCAGGAAGAAAAGCCACTTGAAAACGTTCACATCAGCCTCATGGTGGCGCTATAACAGGCCGATTCACGTTTTTACCTATAACTGCACCGATCTGCGTGAAACTTTGCACACGCACTAGGGCTTTCACCAACTAGTCTCGACTAGTATAACTATAGTATTATAATTTGTTTTAATGCCATAGTAATGGCCCATCTTACTATTATTATTATCCTCCTGACTTTATTTTTTATCAAAAGGGGGTCAAAAGTATGCCCAATAAAAGCCTATTATTGGGCAATGGGCGCTTCTGCCAGAAGCGCTTCCCTTAAAACGCCATAAAAAATAAGGGCAGGAGGATAATAATAATAGTAATATAATATAATTTTTTTTTTATTATATAAATTTCGACTAGTTGACTAGTCGACTGCTACTTGGTCAAATGAGTCGACTAGTAGAAATCATTAGTTGTGAATGCCCTAACACACACTCCCTAGAGGCCAAGGAAAAACCTTTGCCCTGCATTTTTCACATCTGCCTTTTAGAGCGCCACCAGGAGGCTGACTTTTGTAAAACAAATGTTTTCTTCTTACTCCTTCAGACTCTGTCCAAAAAACATGCAAATCGGTACACAGTATCTCTATAGTCATGTGATCAAGATGGATGTGTCCGATATTTCATATTCCATCCTACTTGCCTAACATCGGCAAATCAAATGAACAGTAGTTCACACAGCAGTGTGCGATTTCCGTGAAATTTTGTACGCACATTCCCACTAGGCCGAAGAAGAAATGCCCCCCTTTTCACATTGGCCTGTTATAGCGCCACCAGCAGGTCTAATTTAGCAAAGCACATTTTTGGAACAAAATCCTGAATGCAGTGTCCGATTGCTGTGAAAAGCCTAAGAAGAAATGGAACCCTTTTCACATTGGCCTATTATAGCGCCACCAGGAGGCCATAATAACCTACCTGACCTGGCGGAGACTTGTGCTCCGAGGAGCACTTTTGCTAGTTCGATCTGAGTTTGCTATAACCACACCAGACCATTCAGTTTAATTAATCGAGAACACAAGCGATTGCTGTGTGAGTGATAATTCTGTGTATCAAATATTATTTTATTCCAAGGCAATCGATCTGGTTACACAAACTAAGGATGAAAAACATGAATACAAACTGAAGCTGCTTTGGCACGACTCAGCCTCAAGGAAAAGTAAAACAAAAAGACAAGGGTGCTACTAAAAACAACACCTTAAGGACATTCTGCACAACAAACTTTCTCTCTAGAGCCTCCCTGTGTGTGTGTGTGTGTGTGTGTGTGTGTGTGTGTGTGTGTGTGTGTGTGTGTGTGTGTGTGTGTGTGTGTGCGTGCGTGCGTGCGTGCGTGCGTGCGTGCGTGCGTGCGTGCGTGCGTGCGTGCGTGCGTGCGTGCGTGCGTGCGTGCGTGCCCATTTGTGTACGCCCAGTTTTGTGCATGCGTGGGTGTGTGTGTACATGCATATGTGTGTTTGGCAGCAAGCTGGTCACCATGTGACACACTTCTATGTCCCTTAAAGGGTTAAAATGTCATAATCACCCCCTGCCTGTCCCCCTGGCCTTGAGGATGTTAAAAAATGAACGCTCCTGGCAACGGTGCTGACACGAAACTTCTTTAAAAATGATGTGGAAACTTTGATAAGTCCTCAACAGGGACGTGCACTGTCAGGAAGATAGATAACTCAAGTGAAGCGGGGGACCTTTCATTAATGTAACACAATCCCTCCGCCATCTGTTTAAAAGTGACATGGAGAGGGGGGGGGGGGGGGCTTCTAGAGGGACTGGAGAGACTTTCATCTGAATGGGCCCCACAGCACTGCTCATCACTGATGCTGATCTGTATAGCAGATCTACAAGCAGATCTACAAGCTCCTAGCGCGGCACTCGGTGCTGCGCTATGGGCTTGTATATCTGCTATTTTTGAATAGCCAAAGAAATCTAAAGATGACACAGATGCGTTCCCGGATTTAATGGGTTAATTGAACTTAGAGAGTATCTTAATGCAGTGATTCTCGACCTGTGGGCCGGGGCCCACTGGTGGGCAGTGATGAGTATTGCAAGTGGGCCCCCGACTAATTGGCAAAACATGATTTCCGTGTGTGGGCTCTGATCCAAGAAAAAAAGTTGACAATCACTGCACTAGTGGAACCACAGTGGATCCATTGGTGCACTCTCTGAGTTAAATGAACACTGAGGATTTTACAGGTTGAGAGAGTTTGAGGAAAAGTTATTTTCTTGAAAATAAAATAATGGAATTGCACGTTTGAATGCCATTTCATTCCGTCTGATGAAAAACATATTGATGAAAGGAAAATAATCAAAGTGTGACTACAGTCACATGAATTTCACTTTTATTTTCTCCCTTTTTTATTTGTTGGACCACTCTACATTCAGCACCACACACAATTAAGCCTGAAAATACTATACCAAGGTCAGACGTGGTCTTCTAACTTCCAACGGCTTCGCACTGCTGTCTATTTCGCACTGCTGTCTATTAAAGCATCATCCGTGACTACACTTTTGTCTCCAACTGCAGACACAGTACATACACAAGATCCTGGGGGTTTTAATTTAACTCTTGGAATCTAAAAATGAAAATTGACCCATCCATTCTTTTAACTCCAAAAGTTAAATTAAATCTGCAATCCGAAAGGTCATTTCAACCAATCTGCATGGTAGAGTATATGATATACATGTAACTAACACATCTGCAGTGGTTGGCGTCTCTCTAGTCTTCTATCGAGAAGATCCCGGTGTCTTGTAGGGACTGTACTCCCATGCGTGCAGGACACCCATGGTTGAAATCCCAGGTAGGACAAATCTTACAGAATGCAGCTTTACAGTAACACAGGATTTTGCAGTGATATCTAGCCACAACACGTCTGGATTGAGATGATTTTGACCCTAGCTGTTGCCCTTCCGTATCTGTATTCGTAGCATGTGGCAAAGAGACTGCTTCAAAACAAAGCCAGTGGAGCAGATACAAGCCCCATTGACATGGGCAGCAGCATTCATCGGGGCGGCTCACAAGGGGAGCTAATTTTTCATAATCAGTGCTACTTCCACTGATGTCAGAGCTTAAATAATCATAGAGCCTAGATGCAGCAAACTGTGAAGTTTTCTGCTTGAGTGACAATTGGGTGTATAGGGGAGATGGAAGATGGTGGCGAGCAAAAGTGTCACGATGTGGGAAATAAGGAGGAAGAGGAGAGTAACTGAAAGCAAAGCACGACCGTAAGAGAGTGAAAGAGCAAGATGTGAAGGGAGTAGATACTAATTACATGTGACAGCAAGTCTCAACATGAAACTTTCTTCATGTCATGTCTGATGAAGAGGGTCTCCCTTTGTGTGAGGCTGCTTCTTTGTTGTTATTCTAAGTGTTGAATTAAAGTGGCAATCACACATGAGCAAGGCAGGCATGCAGGCAGGCAGGCACGCAAGCGGGCAGTCAGTCAGCCAGGCACGCAAGCAGTGCAGGCAAGCAGGCAGCATTGGAGATTTTGAAGTGTTAACTGCACATGTGGGTAGTGGTGGAGGGTAGTAGCCAGATAAAGAGCCTTGTTGAATAAAGATGAGGGAAGAGCGAGAGAGGGAGAGAGAGAGTGTGAGACACACACGCACAAACGCACGCACAAACGCACGCACGCACTCCTGGTGGTGCCCTTCTGTCAATTCCTTTAAGTTTCAGCTTTGCAACCATACTCCGCCCGGAACCCAAAGACTTTGGTTTCCCGGGCGCTGCCCGGGGGGGTCATGGGTGTAATGCTGCCGGATCGCACACACACACACACACAGACACACACACACACACACACACACACACACACACACACACACACACACACAAATGCCATAATATCAAGGGCGGCAGAAAGCGTCTGTGTCTGACTGTTTGTGAGCGACGCATGAATTAAATGTATCTGAATGATTGAACCCTTATTTCAGGTAAATCCAACCATTTATAGCGATACGATTTTATAGACATGCTAAACCGCTAAGCTGATGGGACTCCTCGGGGTCCCCGTCCCGTCTCGACTCGAAGCTGGGGCCTACCGGAGCTACCGCCGGGACCCGGTTAGCCGCTTAGCTTAGTGTCTAGTAGCTTCCGTTTCGAGGCTGTTTTCCTCTCCGTTGGTATCGTTCGCCGTAATAAACGACGAGCAACGCTACAATCAACGCCGAAGTCCAACATACACAAACAAACAAACAAACATTCACAAAGCTGCAGCGACTTGTTGAAAGTTGAATTATACTAAGTGATATAATAAGTCCAAACCACTTTTTTCCATTAAGAACCCCACAGAAACCCCCATAGGGCATAGCAGTGGTGGCCATTTTGTGCTTCCACTCAAAAAAGGCAATACATTTTTCCCATAGAGATTTCCAAAAATATTTGTATCAATTATTTTAAGCTTAGAATCAAGCCATCCAGGCTAATGGTGAATCATGACCGTAACACATTTTGATTCTGTGAAAATCTAATTTTGAAAACAGCAAAACTTTTTTTAAATCAAATATAGTATATCATATAAGTAAATATTTATAAATGTTTTACCTTTTTTTTCACAGAATCAAATGTTTTATGGTCATGGGCTAGGTAAGGCTTCATACTGTGGCCACATTGTGTTTTCCAGCTCATATGATAATAGCAGTGTTATAAAGGCATCTATTTATAGAAAATATTTAGGCGACAATTAAAAACCTTCTATTCCAGTAAGTTCAGACTTGTATTACTCAATGTCAGTTGCACATAGCGTTGATTCTTTTTGCTGGGGAAAAACTTCAAAGTGTTACCTTCAAAATGAGACCATGCCCATGCATGTATTCCAAATGGTTCAAGAACAACAATATCAATTTACTTTGGGTAAGCTGTGTATAGGCATTTTTTGCAAATTATACAGGATTGTTAACAGGTTAAGACATTTTTGTGACGTCATTATGTCATGTCACATCATATTGTGATGTGTTGTGAGCTTGTAGATCGGAGGATGTGGCCAAGGATAGACCCCGGGGGGACCCTGGTCAACTAAATACAGAATATAGGGTTTAAGTGATAAGAGTATCAAAAGGACCAAAGTAATCCGGCTTCAGACTGTCCTGACCTTTGTTCCATACATAAGGTGCTCATGTGCTGAAGGCTGCATTTCACAGCTTTGTTATGGTTCAGGGAACTCTCAACATAACCCTATCCTGTGATCTGGTACCATGACTTGAGTTTCTGATAGGCAGGAGCCTGGTCAGATACAAGGGTAGTTTAGCAAATCGTTGTTGTCGGGCAGAAACCTTGTATCTCCATATTTCAACTTTCTCACTGTTTAATTCCCTACTTCGTCGTACAAGTGTGTCACAGAAAAGGAGTGGAAAATAGCCCATCTACAAGTTTGCGACGCGTTGTGAACTTTATAGTGCTTTGTAAACAAATTAATATGATATGCTTCCTTCTAGGGGAAACCACCCTACTGAATTGTATAGTGTACAATGATGAGTTCTAAAACCCTCTCCTGTAACAAAGTGCAGACTATGTTAAATTGTATCCAGGGGCATTCATGTACTATGATTGAGGCATGGATATATACAATGGCTCCATAATCACATTGGCATGATTGTAGCTTGCACCATCCTCTTCCTGTTCTCTAATGAGGAACATGATCTGTTAGAGGAACCCGATTCTTGGTTTGATTTTCTTTGATAGTTTGATTATATGGGTTTTAAAAGAAAAACACTGCTCTTGCCAGATCAATAAATATGGTTATGATCCATGTTTATGGAGCCACTCATCAGAGACGATAGCGGTATTTGTTTAAATTAGATTTTGAGTTGAGAAAGTCATTGGGATACAGTCAGCCTGACATGCATGTGCAGCTCAACTTTATTACCACCTTTTGTGCAGCGATAATCTGACACTAGGCCAGCCTAATCATCACACAGCACTCAATACCTTTCTCTCCTGATCAGCGCTGAGTACAGGTCTTCACAGATCCATTCGAGTATTACACATAATGAGTAGCATAGGCAGGATTGAAGTAGCGGCTGGGCCTGGTTGATTTAATTTAATTTAATTGTTTTAACAATAATATTTGGGTGGGCACAGGCCAGAACTGGGTGGGCCCATGCAGGCTTACCCAGGCCCACCCATAGCTTCGCCCCTGCACATAGAATCAGAATCAGAACTGACTCGATTGACCATAATAAAACACGGACCCGGATATATACTGTTTCTAAGGACGGCAGAGGAAGACTTATGAATAATGAATGAGCCAAGCGTCCCCATGTTCAGAGTGATCCAATCACATTAATTTTTATTTTGACCAGGTGTTCAGAGTCATCCAATCATGTTCCTTTTCATTTCAGTTTTAGGGTTTCTGAATAAATTAAAAAAGGTCAAGTAGTAATTGTGCAATTTAAAAATATATTATAACTGATTTATACCCGGTGTGTGGTCATCGCATACCTCAGTGCGGGCACTCGCTCAGCTATTGCCTTGCTTCGGAGGTTCAAGCCCACTTCTGTCAGCGTTGGCTGCCTTGTTTTGGACTTGATTAGATGAATCATAACATGAGGAGACATAGCTCATTCATTATTCATACGTTTTCCCCAGCCATTCTAGGAAAAGTAAATGTGAGCAGTCCGCATAACCATGAAATGTCTGGTGAGGTGAAAGTGAAACTCATGAAGAGTGTGAAAGTCTGGTCGTGTAGTTGATAATGTATGAACTTACCACTCAACACACTAGTCAATTTGCCCACAGGCAGCTAGTTTGTCTATGCGGGGATGATGTCATCCAGATTTGTCCTGTATGGTGTAGCTCTGATTTGTAAAAGCTGCAGCCCCTTTTCCATCTGAGTTGAACCGGTTCCGTTCTTTTTTTCCGCTGAAAATCAATTGATTCAGAACCCTAAAAGTTGAACCTCATTTTTCTTGCCCTGAACTGGGAACCAAAGTGGGCGTGTCACTATTCTACAGGTTGGAAGATGCAGATGCGACATATGGCAAGATCAAGCGAAAAATTATCATTTAAAAAAAGAAAAGAAAAGGAAACTGTAGCTGAATTTCCTCTGTGACACTTCAACCAGTCATATTCGACATATTGCTGGCCAGGCCTGGAATCAAACCTTAGTGACATACAACATTTTGGACGCCATATTTACGTCTTGGTTGCCTTACCCTTTGTCAAAACATCCAACTTTCCACAGTATGTGTTTCTATTCACACTGCGTGTGTGAGTCCGAAGTAGTGAGAATACAATTACTACTCATTGCAAAAAGACAGTCCAACAGAAAATAATCTATAACAAAGAGGAAAAAAAGACTCATGCTACTACAGGAACATATTTGCATAATATTGCTCTTGTGAGAACATGTAGTATGATTTGTAATTATTATGTGATATACAAATGATGATTCTACTGTAGCACTTAGGCTACTGCTGTGAAGACAGCCGTAATTTTGCTGATACAACCAAGCACAATTTGCATCTGTAATGCTTCTCCCCCTTTCTCCTTCTTTCACACGCAAAAACGAACACACAAGAGAAGACACACACGCAGCATAAACAAACAGGAAATCCATAATTTCACCCGTCCATTTAATAACACCACTTGCCCATAGGGGACATGCAAAGTTAAGTGAACCCTCCGACTGTTAAATTAGAGTGTCAAAACTTTTAGCCGCTGAGCGATCCGGAGACCTAATCCCACGTCTCCTTGGGTAATGAATTGTACTCATGCTAATTAGCACGCCGCATAGCCAGCAGCAGCGGGCGAGAAGGTCCTAATCAAATACACTTATGGCTTTGTCATGTCTTTGGTCTGTCTCTAGAGTCAGCCGGATGGGCCCGGGCTGCAACCTCTGTTGCCCACCCTCCCCTATCACTCCCCTCTGAAGGACACTTCTGCTTTGAGAGATAGGCTCCTCCACACTGCAGCAGAAACATAACCCTGGAGATGGAGGGCAGGGAATTATGTGCCCTCAAACATTCTGAACCGATAGGCCTATTCTCTGCACACATCTCCACATAATGCCTTATAAATATAAAAGAACATGGCCACACATGGGCATAATGTCCATTAACACATCCCGTGTCACTAAAGACCCTGTTACTACATGTTTGGCGGTGATCGAACAAAATGTGCTACGTGCGCAGTCTGCGCACGCTTGTGTATGTGGGGGTGGGGGGGACAAAGAGGAGAAAAAAAGTCTTTAGGGGGGGGAGTAGAACTCAGAGCAGAAGGTGACTGTATTGCTAAAGACTGGCTATAATAGAGGCCATGGACCAGATGGCAAACACTATACCATTCCACCACACACACACACGCACACACACACACACACGCACACACACACACAAGCCTTATTCCATCAGGGTTTATCTGGCCTTTTATTTGCCTTTATCGAGCATGGCGGAGGCAACCCACTCTGTGTTAACAATGTCGGGCTAAAGTCATTTCACACCACACTACTTGGTCTTGTAAGCTGACAACTTTTATATTCCCTTACGTCCTTGGCTTACTTTTGTCTTATGGGCAGGTGAGAAGAGGAAGAGGAGTGGGGAGTGCGGAATGGTGTGACCAGCTGGTTTTCGAGGCCAAGAAGTGCCGCGGAGTGGGGTAAATTGTGCTAATTTCAAGCCTGGAGGGACTGTTACTCGGGACTGAGTGTAACTAACAGTGGCAGACACAACTGTGTAAAAAGAGAGAACTGCTCGCTCATCATGCGTGGGGAGATCGCATTAAATGCCTCAATGGACTAAAGCGTTCAATACTAGGCTTTGGTGTGCATCGCAGCTTTCACATGCAATCTACTTTGTGTGTGTGTGTGTGTGTGTGTGTGTGTGTGTGTGTGTGTGTGTGTGTGTGTGTGTGTGTGTGTGTGTGTGTGTGTGTGTGTGTGTGTGTGTGTGTGTGTGTGTGTGCGCGCACACACACACACACACACACACACACACACACACACACACACACACACACACACACGCACACACACACACGTGTAAACACACTTGCACATGTACGTGTACGTGTGTTTTAAACGAGGCATAAGACACACCGTCTTTTAATTAACCTCATGCCCTGTCACCGTCCATGCTGCCAGAGCTCAGCTGACCTTATGCCGATTTATGCGACAATGAAAGTGAAAAGGTTATGGAAATACGGGCGGCTGCAGGACAGGACACAGGGTTTGCTGGACTAACCTTTAACAGGCTGACGAAAGCCATTATCCTGGGCGTCCGATGGGGAGGGGAGTGAGCGATGGGGGTGGTGTGTACGTCTCCTGCTGCACCGGGCTGATGAGTGGAACGTGGAGGTGCTAACCTTAGATGTCGACTAATGGTGGATAGCCAGACACATTCTGTCTGCTGAGAGATGACTCAACACCATTTAACAAGGGGAAAAAAAGAAAAGAAAAGGAAAAAACATGAATGCTTTGTCATCTCCTAATAGTGGGTGCAATAGAACAAAAAGAATATTAAAAATATGTCCTCAAATTTTTTTGTCATATGGAAATTCGGTTCCATGTGTGCAGATACATTCATATAACATCTCACAAGTTCATCATTTGGCATTTGGCAGCTAAATGAGAGTCTGAGAGTTTAAACCACTTTGTCCAACATATTACACTGTTATTCTCTGTGCCTATATGGGCCTATCCCCATCTAATCCATCTTTGATGAGGAGGGCACAGCTTTTATGTATACTGGTTCTCATTTCATTCATTCTCCATGCTAAATCCCTGTGGCACGCATGCCAATACTGTCCCTCTCAATTGGCTGCCATATGCTATTAAGCTAATAGTATTGGATTTCACCACCATGTCATTTCTGCACTTACTGCTCAACAAAAGTGGCAATGATTTTCCCAGCTCGATATGTCCTTGTTTTATTTCATCATCATTCTTTGATACTTAATCCAAAATGACACGGGCCACGTGCTGCGGCTGAATCGTTTAATTGGGGACCTGCCATAACTGATGGCTTAAAACAACCCTGTTTGTCAATTAAATGACCAAAAAAATAAATTAAACAAAATAAGAAGGAAAAGAAAATCCAATTCTGTTTTGGAATTGCCCATGCCTCAATAGGAGCAACGAAATAGCTAATGCATGATTGGATGAATATTGTTTTTCTCTCTCTCTCTCTCTCTCTCTCTCTCTCTCTCTCTGCATTATTAAATCAATTCACAGATGTGCTATGGAGCTTTGGCACCTAAAACTATCCTTCAATCTTATTAATGAGGATCCTATGAGGGTTCAGACCACACAAGCTAACTGCTCATCACACAGCAGGGCAGTTGACTGTATAATCAGAAAACTGGAGGGAAACATCCACGGGTCAAAAGGTAAGACTGCAGGAATTCACTGTGGATGAATAATTTCCAGCTTCAAGAAACCATCACAAACCAGTCAAAAGCCTTTTGCATAATGTGATACCCTATACTAGGAGCAAGGCTTTGCAGTACTCCCCCTACAATACCGAAATGCACTAATTCAAAGGGTAAAACTGAGGGCAAAAAATGCTTTGAAGTGTTTTAACTGGCCCTCCAAATCAGTTATGGGTATATACAACATCATGTAACTGATATGTAACCTTGATCAATTTATGGTGAAATGGTTGGTTTCAGCAAACTTGATGGTATTTCCGAGACATTTATACATCGACTAGTGGAACTTTTTGCAGCATTTATAATGGTTTTATTTTTATTGTTTAAATTAGTCCATGCGTTTCTGAAATACTGTGTATGTGTATAAGATTGGTTTCTTTGCTTGTGTTGTGTCAATTTGCAACATATTCTCCCTCTCAACTCATCAAATTTTGCTTGCTCGTACAGTATTTGCGTTGAGTACCCTCTATAGCGTCTCTATTTAGAGGCCAGCGGTGCCCCAATTTACTTCTATAGAAAACCACAGTGTCATAATTTAGACGCCCACGGTAGTACTATGTATTCAAATACCACGGTGCATAGCTGTGGTAATTTGTTTTGACCGAGGGGTGCGGGGTGCTGAGTGCAAGCATCCCTACCCCCGACCGCCCTGCACCACAGGAATAAAATGAAATGAAAGAAATGAATGAAAGAAAGGAGAAAAAAATAACATAGGATGCTCTTAGCTGAAATGTCATAATGAAATATATGTCATAATGAAATAATATATTTTACTACAGCAGGCGTGTAAATATGATATTACAGAAGTGGATTGGGGCACTAATCAAAATGGGCACAGCATTGGAAAGTGACGCCTGGGGCGCTTGACCAATTAAGTGACTGTATTTGAAAAGTTGGGAGTGAGAATGTGTTGACTTTGCAGCATGCTGGGCTCTCTTGGTCACCATAGCCATTGCTAGTTAGTTGGGCTTTTTTTTAAATCAACAACCAGATTGCATCTAGGAGTTTTTAATGATCACAGAAAATGTGAAACCAGTAACCACATACTCTAAAGTTGATACAATGATAGAAAGATGACAAATAAAGAGCGACAAAATAATCCTTTAAGCACAAAATGCAAAATAAACAAAAAATGACAAATGCAATTTTGGGCATCATGTCGCCAAAGCTTATACCTGTAGGCATGTCGATAAGCAACAGACTAGAATAAAAGTTTTTCTTCTTGCCGTTCTTTCTCACTGTGAACTTGTCTGATTATTCCCCCACCTTATGCAGTTTATTATGTGTCCTACTGCGTGAATAGCTGCTGGAGTTTTTCATTGATTCACTGCATGTCGTGTTGTTTTGGAGATTGGGCAGGATGAGGCAGCTTATGCAAGCAGCAGTTTAAGTTAACAGGCAAAGGGAAGATAAAGCCCCACAGCTACAGTGTGTTGGTAGGAGAAACAGTGAGAATCTTCCAATATGAACACATCCATGCTGTGCTAAAGCATGTCAAAGGAATCCCAGAGCCCAGTGGCGATCCTCTGCAGCCAGAGCTGTTAAGAGTATGGTAAACATTACTGCTTTTGCATTAACATCTGTTCATGGCGCTCCCTGCTATCAGACAGACTGAGAGACAGATCACCCACCCAGCCATGGAGCTTGGAGCCCAAACCTACAATTCTGTAGTTCTTACATTAAAAGCACTGGATTAGCACGAATCTGGTAACACAAACATAGTGACATGATGCATGAAGGTGCATCTTTTGTAAGTTAAACTTTTTACTGTAACATCCTACATGCTAGAAAGTTGTCAAATACTAGAATTTCCTGTAGTTCATTAATTACCTAGACATAGAGGATGAGCTGCTTTTCATTGCAGATTGAAAGCAGAGGCAGGGCAGTAAAAATAAACAAACAAGGGCATTGAGGAAATGTGTTAAATTCAGGAAATAACAATTGAACTCTTGGATTGTCAGTATGACAAGTCATTGCTGCTGTCTGTGGCACAATTATTTTCCATTTCCTTTCTCTTACTCTCTCCATCTCTTCAGAATGTGCTTTGTCATGGCAGAGAGAGAGAGAAAGGGGGGTGGGACTGAATTGTTTGCATGGTTCCCCTAAGGCTTAGAGAGAGTGTTGATGAAGAAAAAGAAGGGATGGTATACAAAACAAAATCTTGAAGGGGGGAATAGTCATGGACACAATTTACGAGGGCTGCTGACAAGCAGCAACAAGCTATGAGAAGCTCAGCAGAGGGGGAGTCAGTTTAGGTTGATGTGACACAGAGATGTGTTCATTTGTGTACTTAGATCACAACCCACATGGAAAAGAAGAGGTAGCTTATTGGTCTCTGCCACGTCAAACCACTGACTACAATAACTTACAATAAGTGTCTATGAAACAAAGGCTTGACAGATGCCAAGAGGACAACCCAAGCTTTCCGAACTGCAATCTTGGCGAGTTTAATGTTGTTTAATACAATCCAATAGGACTTTTCGGTTTCAATGAATGGGCTGTCAAGGGATGGTATTGCAACTTAGATGCAGGTAGCATTTATAGAGCATCTAAGTTACTTGCGGCTAGTGTTGCCTACTTGAGGGTCTAGTCTTGTACAGAATGTGCACATGGGTAAGTTACCTCAGGGTGGGCCCTGGACATTAAAGCAATAAAATGCTATGCTTGCCTTTAACAAAAACAAAAGAACATAGATCTTACCTACTCTAAATAAACACATGAACAAACTAGTAGCACAAATTGATAGGCCACCCAACCCTACATAACCAAGGCGGTACACTAAACCACGTCGTTAACACAAAATCTAAAACACTGGCAAACATCGAGACACAAAGGACTGGTGTGGTTATATATTCCCACCGCGACCCGTGGTGGGAATATATACAGTATATATATTATATAGCGCTCTTTTAAGTACCCAAAGTCGCTTTAAATGTCTACAGTAGCACAACATTGTCATGGGCTAAATAAACAAGCATGTTGTTCAAAATAGGGTTGTTGTTGTTTTTTTGCGTGTGAGAGCGGCTGACCCGCTCACCTGCAGCCCGCATAATTTCCTCTGAAATCCTGACTCGACCACCCCCGCCGCGGGTTGACCCGCGGGACCCGCGGGTTACGGGTCGGCCCGCTCATCACTAAAGGCTGGCAAGGAGGAAGACAACCGAAATGTTGATGACAGCCAGCTTTGTAGTTCACAGCCTGGTCACAGGAGCCAATCACCAGCAGGGTCCACCTAGAAGCCAACCTCACATTCAGACACCACTCATTCACCACTCACACCAGCTGGTAGTCAATCAGCCACGCATCACTACTCAATCTCTCTCACTCACACACACACACATACACACACACACACACACACACACACACACACACACACACAAGGGGAGAGACGCGCACAGGGAAGACAACACACAAGGGGCCATATCTTCTATCCTCGCTACCCGTTAATTACGCGCAAGGCAGCTGGCACTGTCCCCAAACGGTATCTTACGATTTATGCCGACTCCGTTATTTGCACCTGGAGGTGTGGCCATGGGCGTGTTTGTTGCGCCATCCCTAAAATGTCTGTTAATTCCATAAAATGTTGTTTGATCAGCGTTGGCTAGAACCACACCAGACCATTTTGTTTAATTAATCCAGAACACAAGCGATTGTTGTAATTTAAAGTTCTCTATTACCAGCAATGTGTGAGTGATAATTCTGTGTATCAAATATAAATTTATTGCAAGGCAACGTCGCTCTTCCATGGGCAGAGAGGGAGAGAGAGTAAGATTGCACTGGGGATAACGGCTTGCGCAGCCTGGTCTTAAAGGGTCTACACCATGAAAATCCATTTTTTCTTGGTTTTTTGTATTTTTTGGGGTCCCCAGTGTCTCTTGTACCAAATTTTTTTTTTTAATTCAGTCATTCCTTCTCATTTCATGGATTTCCAGAATGGGCGTGTCTGAACAGGCGATCTCAGAATGGAAATGTTTATGATGTCATAAACATTAATGATGGCAAACCCAATGTTAAATGAAAAGTGCCCGAATCGCTCCGAAACTTTTTCTACCCCCCCTAAGTGGGGGTCTACGAACAAATACTTCTGGCTCGGATTTTGGCTCCGCCCCCCGGAAGTGGGTGAAACAGGCACCTCAAACACTTGGTGGAATTGTTCAAAAATGTTCAAAGTGTTTTTTTTTCGATTTTGTATTCTTCTTAGATGCTTCTTTTTATGCAGAATTTTTCCTTTTTTTTTTTTTTTTTTTAATAATTTTTTTAAATATTTTGTTTTAATTAACAGACAGAATTGCTCAGTACCCCCCCCCCCTGCACAAGAGGACGTTTTGGTATTGCAGCTGAAAGTGCTGTATAAGCCAGAGACAATTGACTTGGGATGAGTATATCTGAGTGATGATTTAGGCTCAAACCTTTTGAAAAAGGTTTGAGGGACATACACCATATGATATTAAATATCAAATATTTTTTTTAAATTCATGGTGTAGCTCCTTTAAAGGCAATGGCATCTGGCACGGTGATATATGATATATTATTAATGTAATGCCCAAACCACACCTATGCATAATGTAACGCAGGGGTATTCAACTAGATTAGGCAGGGGGTCACAATTGTAAAATGACTTGAAGTTGGGGGCCACAAGACAAAAAAAAAAAGTTCGGAAAACGTTAAGAAATGTGTAACTGGTTGGTTAAACGATTAATTTATTATGTTGTTTTATTTATTTTGTGGTGCAAAGGTAGGCTACTTCCCCCTAAAGTGACGCCTTGAGGTAGCCGTCCAGCCGCCATGTAACAAAGCTGCTCTATGACTGCTGCCCAATTCTGCCTGGCAAGTTATACATAGATAAATAAACTGTGGTTTATAAAGTACTTGAAGTCATACTTGAGTAAGAGACAGATCTTACTTAAAGTACAAATATCAGGTTAAAGAAACAAAACAGTCAGAAATGTGTTTTTTGTTTCTCTCCTCGCTTTATTAACTGATTCTCTCTCTCTCTCTCTCTCTCTCTCTCTCTCTCTCTCTCTCTCTCTCTCTCTCTCTCTCTCTCTCTCTCTCTCTCTCTCTCTCTCTCTCTCTCTCTCTCTCTCTCTCTCTCTCTCTCTCTCTCTCTCTCTCTCTCTCTCTCTCTCTCTCTCTCTCTCTCTCTCTCTCTCTCTCTCTCTCTCTGAGCCCTCCTTCTAAGACGAAAGTAGGCAGAAATTGACCAATCTTAAAATGAGCATGGTGCGGACCAATTATATGAAGATAGGCTGAAAATCGGTGAAGTGGTCCTTGGTTGGTGGTCTGTGGTTAACACGCCATCTCCACCAATTTCTAGCTATTTCTGAGTCGTGGGTGGATTTTGACCATCACATCAAAGAAATAATTTCATTTCATTTCATAATTCTCCATGTACATCCATTAGCTTTTACATTTTTGTAGGTTTCAATCACTCAAGAGCGTCCGCCGTCCGGGACTGAATGTCATGATGCTGTGACTCAACAAATTGCTCATGAAACACATGATTAGAGCCTGTGCCCTTATCAGCCTTTCCATACAAACACGGAAACACTTTCACCATGCCAGCTTGGCTCCACTACACTTCCATGCCAGTGTCCGGTGCACAGGACACATCGAAATGCCTACTTCCTATTTTCTCAAATCCAAAATCAAAGCCTGTGCAGTATAAAGGTCTGGCACAGATATTATCTTCTCAAACACAAACATGCGTAAATGCAGTATGAAGCAGTACGTACGTCACCAAAATGGACATACTATGTCCATTATCGTCCTATAGCACATAACAATGGACATCATGTTGTACTATAGCACACAATGGCTGCTTAACCATTAATTAATTAATGCGTTTTGGTTAACAGTTCTGAAGAATGTTCAAAATCCTACAACCAACCATCCAAGATTATTATAATTGTTTTTGGAATATGGAATGTGTTCCTGGGCCACAAGACAACTCCCCGCGGGCCGAATTTGGCCCGCGGGCCGCCAGTTGAATATCACTGATGTAACGGGTAGCGCGGGTGTTTTAGGGATAAGGCTGGTGTCGAAAGATAGCAACTTGGCCACGGCAACGCCCCTTGCGCCATGCTAAATCCCCAAATAGCGGGTATGGCGACTAGCTAGGGCGCAAAATAGGGCCCAAGGACACATATGACCCTATAGGGTCATAACACAGTATTTCCAAAACTTTTTCATTTCTGTTCACGTTGTGTCTTGCAATCACTCCGACAAAGGAATACAAAGGTCACCTGTCAGATGTGCTGTGTATAGCAATATCAGGAATCACACCTGACTTCAGTAATCTTGTTCAAGCCCACCAGAGACTCACTTCATCCCACTGACAAGTAGTAACCATACCTGTTTGAAATTTGAATGATAGCAATCTAAAAACATAAATAGAAGACCAAAGTCTGGCCTGGCCTATCACCAGAAATATGGGCAAATCATCCATGAATGGATATACAGTATACAGATTCTTGACTAGGCCTGTCACAATTATTTCATAATCGTCTAATCGCAATAATTTGAGATAATCGCAATTATTTTTGCAAAATCGTCATAATCGTTTCCATGTTGAAAAATGTTCACAAATTTTCAAATATAAAAATAGCAGAAATAGCTTACAACGTGTCACGAAGTGACAGCCCTATTCTTGACGGTGGGTATGATGTGAGGCTGATGTACAGTGTTAGCCAGCTATACAGTGGGAATTACAGTCAATCTACAGTGATATACAATATACATTCTCGATGGTTAAACATTTACAGCAATTTAACTAAGCAGGCCTGTGTGGCCCCCCATGAGAAATGTTAAAGGTGGTGGCCTATGACCATTCAAAGCTGGTATGTCACAGAAACAGCAGCAACATGAGAACAAGCAGCAAACGGCTTTCCGTATTTTGGGATGGCAGGGGATAATAGCTGGGAAATGGGAATGCTTTAATGACATTTTGTTGTAAAAAAAAGACAGCGCGCGCACACGCACACACACACACACACACACACACACACACACACACACACACACACACACAGTGCTTTTATCATAGTGGTCATGTCTGAGAACATTAGACGCTGCTTTTGATCCAAGTTAGTAAGCACCTGTTCCAAAATCACACGCAGTTGCGTGACACAAAATAAGCGTCCCTAACGCAACCCTAGTATCACTTTGTCAGACCCATCGCTTTATGTCATGTTGTCTTGTGTTGTGTGCCGTAGTATATTGTGTTATGTGTTCTCATCTGTGTTGTGTTGTGTTGTGTTGTGTTGTGTTGTGTTGTGTAGTGTAGTGTAGTGTAGTGTAGTGTGTCGGGGTCGTGTCAAATAATTGATTTCAAAATACTACTGCCGGTCTAAAGCTTTGAATGGTTTGGACTTTGGGGACAAAATACATTTCTGATCTAGTGCAATATCCCTAGAATGAAAGCTAAACGTGGACAAGCAGCATTTACGTTTTTATGCAATACATAACTGGAACAAACTCCCAGAAAACTGCCGGTCTGCTGCCACTCTTAGTTCTTTTAGCTAAAGACCTTTCTGTTTGCCCCCGCCTTTCATTGAGTTTTCTCTTCTGCACTGTAAATTGTATTTGTTATTTTTACTTATTTTGTTTTTATTGTATCCTAATGTCCTTTTATAATGTGTTTCCTTTGCTTGATGTTTTGTGTAAAGCACATTGAATTGTCCTGTTGTTAAAATGTGCTATACAAAACTTGCTTTGCCTTGCCTAGTCTGGCCACGTTACACAACTTACCCTACTACGTAAGTTGTGTAACATGGCCAGACCCACTACATCATCAATCCGGTTTAATGAAAAGTTAGGTACTTTTCTTGTCAGAAAAGTTAAAACACAGTGACCATTCATGTGCACTTGTCAGTGTTTCAGCAACGTGCTATTTAGCTTTTTCCATTTTTCCCAGTAAATGTCAACGTTTCCCAATTTTACACATTTACCGTAACACTACCAACGTAGAACAAATGGTACTGTATCAACGATGAATTCAATGTTTGTACCCTTTAGTGCTGTCTGCACAGTCTACAACTGACTGAAGCCAGGCATCTTGGTATGTATGCCACAGTATGTAATTTGTTTATGATAGTATTCTATTGAGGTGGGGCACTGACAGAATCAGGTCAGAGCGGTCCCTTTTTTTCCAGAGAAATACTTGTGCCCCCTCAGAATGTTGGGTTGCATGACGCCCCTGCTCATATGTAGGCCTATGGTGAACGCAACACATTTCCAAGTAAATATGGAGCTACTCTGATCGCACCTTAAACTTCAAGTCAAGTCACAGTTTTCACGACAGACTGGCACGTCAAGGGCCGAATTCTCTGCTTGTACCTGTATGAGTGAATGAAACATAAAACTATCTTGAATCTTGAATTTTTGTACCGGTACACTGGCGTGAGGTGTGCAGTCAACCTGATCTCACAGAATGTAGTATACATTGCACGGACCCAGTGCGCGTCAGTCCGTGCATAGTCGCCTAGAAAACCCGAATATCTGTGCATATGTACGGCGAGTCCCACGGTGGGCGTAACCATTTGCAACCCGGAAAAACCCGGAAGCAGAGCAGTCCCCACAACAAAATGTACGATTCTGTACGGATCGGTATGTAACTCAAACGGCGCTGAGTAGGCGTCGGAACGGCAACTTGCTCGGTGGTCCCTCAACGTGGCTCCAGTTCCCTTGAGACTGCGCGCCTCCGAAATGGTTTAGTCAATGGGGGAGATGCGAGGTGGCTATGCACGGATTTTCGGGTTTTCCAGTTGTCTATGCACGGAATGACACCTCCGTGCAATGTATACTAAGTCGTGTGAGATAGGGTTGGTGCAGTACATGGGCGAATTGGCAATTCCTTGTCTGCATGTGTTTGGTATTTTGGTGACTTGTCATGGACTGATGTGGGAGGAGACTGAGAGACTGAGACTGTGGAAATGATCCATCTGCCCGTTGAGCTGAGCACGGCTCACTGCTCTTAAAGGTAATGAAAAGTGGTAATTTGATTAGCCATGAGTATGACTGAATCCACCTGAAACACCTGCTGACAATGTATTCAACCTTATCCACCCCATCTTGAAATTGTCCCAAAAGACTTTTTGCTGGTGTAATTAATAATTAATCAAATAGGGCCCCAAGATTCAACAGTGTATTGTATTTTAAATATTTAAAAGAAGAAACATGTTATTATATATTTTGAGATAACAAGAGATCTATTTGCTACACCAGAATTCAGATACAGTATGTGCATTCCAATTAATTATATGACACCTTGGGAATACCACAACTCAAAGATAGATACCTGCTCGAAGCAATAATGGTAATGGAATAAAGATGAACATTTGCATACAATCAAGCCAGGCTAAAAATGAATCCAAATTGATTTTAGAAAATAACGTTCATAGAATATGACAGCGTGAAAGTGAATGTAATAAAGCCAAATCCCCTGCTGCTTACAGGAATTAAAATGGCCAGATGTCTTATGTTTAATTTAATACATGCTTACAAAACTTTATCATGCTAATAAATAGTAATTGTTAGCATTAAAATGAGAAATGACTTCTGTCAGTGATAAGCTAATGTGTTAGTCATCAGAGAATCATCTTCATTGTGCGAACTGTTCAACAAACGTGCACAGTGTGTATGTCATGCACATCACTCTTATAAAGGCAGGCTTTGTGGCAGTTTCACCATTAGCTGCCTCCAATTGAATCTTAGTTACATTAGTCATGAGGCTAAATAACTTAATTTAGTGGTACCTTGGATTGTTTGGGATACAATAAAATGGTATTTTTAAAGCTGGCATCCATATTTTGGGCATGTCATTATAGGCAAAACTTAAATGATATAATAATAATAATAATAATATATAGAATATTTTCAAAAATATTTTCAAAACAAATGAAAAAATTGTGAAAAAAAACCTATACAAGCTCATAACACGTCACATTGTGATGCATTGCGACACTGCAAATAGGCTATTTCCGTTATTCATCGAACGAAGTATATAGTTTAAGGTTAATATATTGAGCGCTGAAAATATAGGCTAATTGTATTAGGATTTATGGCCGGAAGTATAGTTGACTTTTATTGCACATCTCAAAGGTATCTTGTTTTGAGATGCCAATATATACCACCAATCCACTGCACATTCTAATTTCTGACATTTACAGTATTTACCAGTCTGTTGTTTCAGGTGTGAATTAGTTTGTATTACTATTAGTGAAAGTATGAGATGGACTGAAACCTGAGTTGTTGGTGAGACCTCATAACCATGCAGGTGGACTCTAACGTTGCTCATACAGAATGCACAGATAACAGTAAGAAAACATTAAGAAGGCATATGTCTGTCAAATACAATTACTGTGTTCAAAATTCAAAATGAAACACCTCCAGGAAAGAAAATGGCTTAAACGTGCATGTTTCGCAGTCATTCACCAAGTGACATGTTTATAGGGGCCAGTGGAATGTTTGCTTTTCCGAGACATTAAATGTTTCTATTTTTCATTGGTAATGGAAGTAGTCTCTGTGATGTAGCAAGAGTGGTGCTTTATTGATTCAACCCCTCACATTCATGAATATTGATCTTCCCTGCAGAATGGGCCAGAATGCTAAATACAGAGACAAAATTCAATAATGTGGCTTCAAGGAAAGACATAGGGAACATGAACGAATCTTAGACTTGGAAATTCATGCCAGGTCACTAATAGGTTCCAATCACACATGGCCTGGATGTGTATTCAAGCCCCATTGTACAATTTATTTGCTCTTATCAAAGTTAGTCATCTGTATCATTAGGACTTGTATTAGCACTGATGGTATTATAGGCCTAGATTGTACTGTCCTTCCTCTATTTATGAAACCTGCGATAAACCTGTGTGTGCGTGTGCGTGTGTGTGTGTGTGTGTGTGTGTGTGTGCGTGTGTACATACATCTTTGTTTGATGGTACATTCAAGGGAATGATTTCACCAAATGAGTGACAATGACAATCTCTTCGGACAGTTCATAGGCCACGTTTACCTCTGTGTGTACAACTACAGCCATTTAGTTACATGTGTACACTCTCAGTTAAATGGATTTTAGTGTGTATAAGGCTGTTAGCAATCAGCCATGGTGCCAAACTGTATGGTAGTATGCTATTTGCCCGAGGATATTAATATGAGACAAACTTAAGTGCACCATTAGTCAGTCAATTTATACTCCTTGGATTCCGCACCTGTTAGAATTTCTGCTGTATAGCTTACCACCACTTTTATTTTGGCATCTCTTTTGTGAATGTAATATGTTTGATTATCAGGTAATTATTTCCTGCATTCAGTGTCGGATATTGCCGGTAATATGCTGGTAATCGCAATACGCTGCACTGTGAGTAGGAATGAATACAGAGTGGGAGAGAGACATTATACTACATGTGAATTAACACTGATGAAGTGGAGGTGGGGTGGTGTGGGCTGGTGTGGGGAGAGGGACAATGGGGCCAGGTCTCAGAGGACATTCAATAGCTAGTGACAGAAGGAGGTGAGAGGGGGACGTGTAAGGAACTTCCTTAACACTTTCTAATTGCTACCTTAACCTTTGGTGTCAGAGCCATTTATTCACCACAGAAAAATAATCATGCTCTACCTGAACATTGCATCAGTCATCACTTAGTGCCCTTAGCCCCCGACATGGAGCTCTCCTATGGTTCCTTGCTGGTAAACCACTGAGAGTCCCTCAAGGCTCCAGAAGATTTGACAAGCCCCCTCTATAATTCTGCCTGCTTTTGCTGGGTAAGGTTTTCTAGTGCTGTTAATTGCCGTCTTCTGTCATATGGGGGTGAATAATTGACCCGTAAAAAGAGAAGCCATAGGTTACAGAAAACAGACCTCAAACACACACATGCACTGGTTCGTACACACGCGCACACACACAGTAATATTCATTCATATTCACATCATTACAGCAGAAACTGGGGCATGTCAAACAAACACACATGCACACAGATTAAATTACACACACATATAGTGTACTCAACATGCGCAGGCACACACACACACACACACACGCACACGCACACACGCACACGCACACGCACACGCACACACGCACACGCACACGCACACGCACACGCACACGCACACGCACACGCACACACACACGCACACACACACAGAAAGTGAACATATTTTGATACCATAAGAATACAAAATATGCAGAATGAACCAGCAGGCTGTTAAATGTCGTGAATGACAGCTGAACTTTGTTAGAAATGTCTTCGCCCAGTACGCATCTGTTATTGTCACATCACAGGATTACAGGTGTAAAGAAGTGGGTGAAATGATATTTCGTACAAACTCCCATCATTTGTTGTTTTCAGGAAAGGGAAGAAGAATAGAGATAGAAAGAAAGAACAAGGAAAGCAGGTCAGATATTCCAATATTCCTGATACGAGTAGAGTAAGATATATGCATACATACATACTGTACATAGGGTGCATAGTTAGAAGAAATGGCAAAGAAAATGAATGTGTCTACAGACAAATGTGCGTATATGGAAAAGAAAATGGAGAGAAAAACCTCAAAGGGAAAAGAAAACAGCATTGGTGACGGTAAACAAAAATAAATACATACAGTATTGCATACACACAATCACAAAGACACAAAAGTTTTCAAACAAGAAGGCATGCTAGCAAATAAGGCACCTATTCCACAGAGCTGAAACTGAATTTGTTTAGCATTCACCTTTTCACAAGCAAAGACAACAAACAGTGAATACTTGTCACATTTATTTTGAAACCTACTGATAAAGGATGACTCAATTTACACCTGTCCTCCTTGAAAACATGTGAGCCACAGGATGGTTTACCTCTAGATATGGCTCCAAGTCAGATAGAGCACATGTGTTTCCTAAATCATAGTAATAATAATAGGCAGGAGAGTAACATCTCAATATTTCTTTGATGCAGTAACATCTGTGATTAGATGTGGCTTGTAACCATGCATGTTGAGAGACAACCCAGCTGTGGTTTGTGTCTTCAATTGTGCTTTAATGCCGGCTGTAATTTAAATGGGTTGTTTGAGCCAAACTGCGATTCAGGGGGGGGAGAAATAATTTTTATAAAAGACAATTACTTCTCCAATCTCAAAGCAATCAAGCGACCTCATTTTCACAGATCCAATTTCCTTTGTGACAAGAAAATAAATAAATCTGCAGAGCAATCATATAGATGTTCTTCAGGGAAATATTACAATGATGTTCCCTTGAAACCTTTTTCAACATTCCAAAACGCAAAGGGAAATTCAAGGTATTTGTGCACATTCCATTCAATAAATAGCAGATGAAAATCTAATTCAAGTTTATGTTAGTTAAATGATATGTTATATATGTCTATAAATGTTTATACAGACCAGTGACAAATTAAAGGAAAAGCCAGGATAAATAAGTGGAGAAACATGATGAATCCAGATGCTTCCATATAGGTGTACTGCATCATACAATTAAGCAACATCCTATCATGCGCTGTGTCTGTAAAGAAATACTGAGCACACCCAGTTGACCTTGATTTTGGATTAAGATGGAAGAGAAAAAGATCTAGGAGACTATGAAAGAGGGTTCAGCCTTCAGGAAGTCACAAAGACTGGCTAACGTTTCAATAAGCAGAGAGACTAAGGTGCATTTTCGATCTATGAGAACGACATCAATAAATATGGTGGGAAATACATTTGATGATTGTGATGCTTGAGTACTAGTGTGATATTTAAGAAAGAAACTGAAGAGCAACTTTCCGTCGGGTGACTGAGAATGTCAATGCATGACGTGATCAGACTGTGTCAGCAAGAACAGTCTACATAGAGAGAGGTGATGTTATTGGGTTGCAGTGCATGAGCTGCTAATTACAAAGATGAATGCACATTTGAGAGTTCAGTGGTGCAAAAACCATAGGCCCTGGTCTGCTGACATGAGGAAAAAGGTGATATGGTCAAATGAGGCATCATTTACCATTATTATCTTCCAGAATGACAAATTCCCCACCCACAGGGCACAAGGTGTCCCTTGGTGGTTTGACGAGAATTAATGCAATATAAGTTATGAGGAAAACCCAAAATGTGTTGGACTGATTTCTTCTCAGTTCTCATACACCCACGTCACTATACTTCTATTTTAAATGAATATTTTATGTCATTTGATTGAAAGTAACTGAATTTAATTAGATAAATATGATATAAATAAGTGTAATATTGTACTACCGTGGTTGTCTAAATGTGACACTGTGGGCTTCCTACGGGCATCTAAATATATGATGTTTGGGGGATTCGATAGAAGTGCTGTATATTGGAACACTGCTGGCATCTAAATAAGAGATGCCAGAGGGCACTCACGCTGCTGGAAAGTGACGTCTGGTGCTCGTGACCAAGTGGCTGTATTTGACGAGTTGAGATGAGATTGTGTTCTCCAGAGACTTGTACAAATGTAATTTGTCACCCATCTGTATGTCAATTATAACAAAATCCCAAGCAAAAAAAAAAAAGAAGAATTCTGTTGTGAGCAGGTGTTTAAGACTGAAGTATCATGCCCTAAGAATTCATTATATTCCATATGCATCTCTGTTTGTGGCTGGCCCTGGACAGTTCAACAGACCATAATATTTCTTTAAACTAAATGTCACAAAGGCATTCAGGCATGAAATGTCAGACTAATTCAGGGCATGAAATTCAGGCACAAATGTGTGCTTGCACCAAAAACAGACTGGCTCAAACCATATTACTTTTCATGCAGAGCAATTTATCAAAGAGTAAAGGTGGCCTGAGAAAAAGTGAGGTGAAAAACAAATGGCCTGCATGCACAGCTGAAATTGATTTTGCAACAAAAAGTGTGGTTAAAATCTATCTCCATTTCAATGAAACATTGTTACCCACTGATACCTAGAACCAAATCTATACTGTACATCATGTTGTTAGGATTTGTGAGAAAATTATCGCCCGACTGGCACAAACACTGAAAGCTCTGTCCTTGAAAAACATTATTGACAACTTGTTTGACTGTAAATAACTTATAGCACCAAAAATCAAGTGGTCCCACCAGCTCAGAAATGAAGAGAGGGATGTATCTGAGAGGGAAACTGTTTTAGGTGTACAGGAGTAAGGCAGATTTGACCTAAAAGAGGTCAAAGACTCTCTCAACTGATTTTGTAGTTTATTGTTTTCCAGTTCAGGTAAAAAATTACAGCAGGGTAAAAATATATGGCAGGCTGCAACAGACTGACCTTATGGTACACTGTGATATAAGCAACACAGCTGAAGCTAACCAAATGAATAATGGGTGTGTTCGATTTAGGGGTTTCAATGTGCATTGACATCTGCTGTATTTATAATTTATTTTACCTGAACTGGAACACAAACTCCAAAAATCAGCCTATAGGGTTTAATGCCCCTATTTGAACCCTATAGCATTCCTATTCTGGGTATGCCACAATAGGTAAACATTTGGCAAATTAAGCAAACCTTACGTGAAAATAGCCGATCTCCAATCTCACATGTTGCAATGCATCATGTTGTGGGCTGTTGATTTGCTATTTTCGGCAAAGAGATTGTTGTTGATGAGGGAAAAAGGAGCAGACCTAGTACAGAGCTCAGGGGGACCCCAGTAAACTAGGTACGTACAGTATAGGGTTAAGCAGTTAAGATGCCAGCAAGAGGTTGTTACTATAGACTGGAGCGTCTTAAACAGTACGCCATCAATTGGTACTGCACACAAATGTATAGAGTTTTAGTGTACCCATTTTCATACAGAACTAATAGTTTTCATCACTTGGCCCGCCTGGAGGCTATAATGCATTTGAGACAATGTCAGTCTCCAATTACTGAAGTTCTGCTCGAGTGTTGCAGCATTAGAGAACAGTATGTATGCCAAGCTTGAATAAGTCAAGCCTTAATGGTCCATGGATGAGCAAAACTCACTGGAGAAATTGATTCTGGTAATGTTCGTTGACTCAGACAAATACAGTACATGTAATGACTGTATTTGTATGCACTGAAAATGACCAAAAAAAGTATTGTGTACACTGTATAATCCTGAGTGTTATAAATTAATCTCTGAGAGTGTATTTACTTGACTCTTCTTACACTGTTGTTGTTGACTAGGGTTCATGTAACTTGTCCAATCGTGGATAAGCATCCACTAAATGCTTAAATTGTAAATTGTACTTGTAAAAAGGGACATGTAAGGGTCATCTTTGATAACTGGACAAACATGTTCAACAAGTCATGTCATGATGTAGGATTCACACCTGACTTCCTAAATTCCTGACTCATGAAGCGTGTTTGTTGTGAGGTCGCTCCATCCAGACACACTTACTCAAATCTAAGGTTAAGGTAATCATTGCATGGAAGCGTGATTCAAAAGATTTCATCAACAGATGAGGAGGCACATTACTAAGGTGTTAAAAACATCATAGATTTGAATAGTAACATTTGTCACTAGAATACAATATATATTGTGTGTTATTGTACAATATATACTGTATGGTTCAAATGATCTTTAAGAAGAAAGTTTGATAATGTGAGTTGTTCTCTGATAGCTGTTATTAGTTTATGTTGACCTTTTGATGGTCTTTTATAACATAACTTATCCTTATTGGAGGTGTTAATTGCCATACTACATTCTTCTATAAATTCACAAAATCACAAAATGTATCACGTCACGTATATTCACAAAATGCGTTTGTGTGTGTGTTTGTGCATATGTGTGTGTGTATCCCTCCGTGTATCACATATCTCGAGAACCATCAGACCGATCAACTTCAAACTCGCATGCTGCGTATTGCAGATGACCCAAGGGAGTGAGGTGCCTGGTGTGAAGCCGTTGTCCAGAACCAATATGCCCATATATGTGCACTGAGATCCGATTGTTCTATGATGGCATGTTGATTAAATCAGGGATCTCCATATATGGACATAAAAGGGACAGAGACATACAGATACTGAGATCTCCATAATGATATTATGTGGGCATAAAAGGGACACAGGCAAACAGACAGGTACAGAGATCTCCATATATGAGCATAAAGGGGACACAGATGACAGATGGGTACAACGAGTACTCTGACAAGTAAGTAAGTAAACGGATATTGAATAAGCGGGTGGGGGGCATGCATTCCCAACTTGCATCTTTCATTCAATTTACAATTTATCATTTAGCAGACACACTTATCCAGAGCGACTGACAATAAGCAAGGCAATCACATCTTGCCACAATAATTGACAAGCACCACTCATGGAGTCTACATGATTGCATGTGGAGGGTCTCCAAGCAGACACATGGCCCAACTACCTCCAAACGTTTCACTAAAATTCCTCAATATTCTGCCTGTAACCATACCTGCTTCCCATACCATTACTGTACTTGCAGGATGTACAATTAATATTAAACGCATTATGCCCCAATACTTATGCAAATCACTTCCGCAGGTAGTGCAACGTCAAAATGATCATCAGCTTTTGGACAACAGATCTACAAGCTAACAACGCCTCGCGCCTTCGACGCGCTGTTGCCTTGTAGATCAGATCTACTGCCAGCAGTCCCTCCCCCTCAGATCTACAAGCTAACAATGCCTCGCGCGTTGACACGCTGTTGCCTTGTAGATCAGATCTACTGCCAGCAGCCCCTCCCCCTGCAGAGCACACAGGCCAGAGCCCTCTATTAGAGAGTTGTGCCAATGAGGGGTCAGAAACAGCGTCGGTCACGTGGTTCATGTAGCTGGAAATAGTGACAAGGAGCCGTCGACTTCAATGCATTCCATGAACTTCCGGTTTAGGGATTTGTCACTATTCGCCAATGTATGTGTATGTAGACCTGGCCCGAAGAAGTGAACGGAGTTGGCGTAACTCTCTAATAGATGGCCCTGACACAGGCCATCTACACAACAGATCTACAAGCTTCAGAAAGACACAGGGACATGGAGAGAGGGAGGGAGAGATAGACAGAGAGACAGAGAGACAACACAAAACTTTTCCTCTACAGCGGTCACAGCCTCGAGTGAGGGAGAGAAAGACACACAGGGAGAGGGAGAGGGAGGGAGAGAAAGACAGAGACAACACGAAACTTTCCATCTACAGTGGTCAGAGCCGCGAGTGAGGGAGAGAAAGAGAGACAGACAGACAGACAGACAGGGGGAGAGGGAGACACGACACAAAACTTTGCGCGCAGCCATGGGACCACGCACAAAAAAAAAATACTATAACAACATGTCGTCCTTCGGGCCCACAAACAGTACAATCCGATCGGTAAAACACTGTTGTAGGGAGAAGTACACATGCAGCAGCTACGTCTCTCTCGGAAACACACTGTTGAATGGAGGAGCAGAGACACTCTCTGAGCCCCTCTGACATTCCTCCCCGCACCTCCCCTGCCCCCCTCACGCACACCACAGCACGTCTCAACTCAAGTAGGAAGGAAGGAATAGCCTACTAACTTTGTAACCAGTGGCGTACCCACCATAGAGGCAAGGCAGGCGGCCGCCTGCCCAACTCAAATTTAGCCTCCCCTAGAAAATAAAGTAAAAGACTGACTGAAAAACAAGCAGTGAAAAAATTCACACCGAATAGTGCCCGTCGAGCCATTAGCCCGCCTCCTCGTCCATTCACGCGGGCAGGCAGCCAATCACTACCGTATACAGTCAGTAGAGCGACCCTCGTCTATAGTGATGCAAATGTATGCCTTTGTTTCGGGTGCTGCCAGGAATGCCAGGTGTGGGGGTCTGGGCCATCACCTGTACTCACCTGGCATAAAAGGGGCTCTGAGAGCAGCTTTAGCCATTCATTACCAAATATAATAATTTGTGCAGGACATCATGTTCGCCTTTTCTGTAATGCTGCTTTTTTTTTAGAATAAAAATACATAGGCCTACATTGAATATACTTGCATATTGTTTTTATTAACGTTTTTCAGTTTTGTAGTCAGTGTAGTGTTGTTGTTAACTTGTTTCCTCCGAGATTTTCCGTTTTCCCCCGAGTAGGGGGGGGGGGGCGAAAAAAAATCTCGCCTGCCTTAAATGTAATTCCTGGGAACGCCACGGTTTGTAACCACGCTTCATGTTGTCATCTTGCAATAAACTAAAATCCACATGTCAGAGTGTAACATTAGCAGCTTCACCAGCGCTAAGTAAGAGCCTGTGCAACGCTACGTAATTAGCACCAGCTGTGTGTGTGTGTGTGTGTGTGTGTGTGTGTGTGTGTGTGTGTGTGTGTGTGTGTGTGTGTGTGTGTGTGTGTGTGTGTGTGTGTGTGTGTGTGTGTGTGTGTGTGTGTGTGTGATCTGAAATCAAACTGAAAGTGACTTCACAACTGCAGATGTTAGGCCATTGGTTCTCAAAGTAGGGTTACCACAGGGGTCCTTGGGGGGGGAACCAGGGGTCCCCAGCACTATGTGTTAATATAGCATCACAATAACTTTAACCACTTTAACCTTTTATACTTTGGCTATTCAAAAATAGCAGATCTACAAGCTTGGAGATCTGCTATTTATTTTTGAAAAATCTTGAACATTTTGTGCAAATCTCTGAATATATATATTTTAAAGCGAACATTTGTAACTCAAATCTTTGCTTCTGGGGGTCCCTGGAACAAAATATTTTGAGATGGGGGTCCGTAGCCAAATACATATCAATCTGGGGGTCCCTGCCATGAAAAAGTTTGAGAAGCACTGTGTTAGGCTATTCAATGTTTGTTTTAATTTCTTTAACTAATATTTCTTTACTTTGCAATAATTCAACTGTATGGCATGCTAATGTTTTCAGACATATTGTATTTTATTACTGCACAATAGTAAATACATACATGTTTTAAATAACTGATCTCAATATAGACCCAATATAGCGACGTTTTGCCATAATCATGTAGCTCTACAACAGACGCACAGCCATGACAGCAATGTTACAAAAAAATATATATATATATATTTTTTTTTAATTAATCATTTTCGGCCTTTCGCTATTTGGCCAAGTGTTTCTTATATTCGGCATTCGGTTTCGGCCAAGAATTTTCCACTCGGTGCATCCCTACTACGTAGGCCTACATCTACATGAGTTGCCATACTTACATTTCCTTACAAATGACAAATTCCTTACATTACAAATCCCTATACGCTACATATTTCCCGCATGCATAACATAGCAGCGTGGCCTCTCAGCCCCACCCGCCTCCTCGCCTCCAAGTCGCTAGGAAAACGCTGTTTAACAAAAAAATATATATTATATTATTCATTCACTTCATTGATAACATGGGCCTACAAATCATCACTATATATCAGAACTCTTTATAACTTCTCCGTGCTGTGTGTGTGTGTGTGTGTGTGTGTGTGTGTGTGTGTGTGTGTGTGTGTGTGTGTGTGTGTGTGTGTGTGTGTGTGTGTGTGTGTGTGTGTGCGTGCGTGGCTCTGCTATACGCACCTCAACAGAATGTCTTTCTCAATACAAGCCATATCAAAACGCTCGCCCCAAAACACAGTCGCCCCGGGCCAATTCCGCCGGGATCACTAAAACGGTGCCAAAACCTAACCTTATTCCACAGACATGGGGAGATAGACACGGGGACAGAGAAAGAGGGGAGCACAGGACACTCAGCGTTGCCATGTCCTCTGATTATACGCAAATTTGCACACAATACTCTCTCTCTCACTGTGAGGTGGCTGTAAGGTGGATCTGCGATGCGAAGTGGACGACGCGTCACGCTAGACGTTCGGGCCGCTGTTTTAGTACATAGAATGCAGAGAGACTGTAGTGCCTCAAGAAATGCTCCCAGGTAAACCTAGCATCTGCATAAACAATAGACAGAGGCTACTATCAAAATAACAATCTGTACATTTAAACTATTAGGATACCAGGTAAACAACATATGCCTAAATAACATGCTATCTCAATTACAATCTTACCATTGTGGTCTAGAAAACAAACCTAAGTAACGCAAACATGAGAACGAGTGACCAAGATGTCTGCATGGTAGCCACATCTTGGTCAATCACTAGCCTCAATCAAGGCAGAAGGTGGCAAGTGCTAGGAGGTGTGGTGGACACAATCCAAGTCTTCCCCAACTTGCATTGTCCCTGAGTCGGCCGGGCACACAAACCCTTTGTGAGCCTGACCTAAACCCTTTGTGTTTGTTTCACAGAGGACCCCAGGGAGTCATGTGCTGAGTTGAGAAGTTGACCAGATCAGTGGTTGTCCAGAAACAATAAATCCACAAATCTCTGTATCTGTCTTTGTCCCTTTTATGCCCATATATGGAGATCCCTGATGCCATCAATATGACGTCATATTACTCACATCATCACATCATCCCTGGCCTCTTGTTGACGTCATAAAAATGCGACCCGGTAGTTCCTACTTGGACTTATTAGCTGCAACTTTCATAAGTGGAGCTGCTTTTAACTGACTTATTTAAACACTTAATACTTAAATACTGATCATACATTTAACACAAGATACAAGATGGCGACGAGCAGCACATCGATGCCACAGAAGCGTTTCTACAGACAACGAGCCCATTCCAACCCCATGGCAGACCACACGTTTAATTATCCTGTTTGTCCAGACAGTATGGACTGGTCAGATCTGTACCCAGAGGTCTTCCAGCAGCAGTGTGACAAACCACCAGGTTCAACAGCTCAGGTGGAGTTTGCAGATATTGGATGTGGATACGGAGGCCTTTTAGTGGAGCTGTCTCCACTGTTCCCAGACCAGCTGATGTTGGGTCTGGAGATCCGGGTCAAAGTGTCAGATTATGTCCAGGACCGCATCCGCTCCCTGAGGGCCTCCCAGCCAGGAGGCTACCAGAACATCGCCTGCCTCCGCAGTAACGCTATGAAGTACCTGCCCAACTTCTTTGCTAAGGGACAGCTCAGTAAGATGTTCTTCCTGTTCCCTGACCCTCATTTTAAGAAGACCAAGCACAAGAGGAGGATCATTAGTCCAACGCTGTTGGCAGAGTATGCCTATACACTGAGGATAGGGGGTTTGGTGTACACCAACACAGACGTGGAGGAAGTGCACATCTGGATTGAGAAGCACTTCACTGAACATCCACTGTTTACACGTGTTCCTGACGAACAACTGGCTGGGGACGTCATCGTCAGTCGTCTGGGTACCTGTACAGAGGAAGGGAAGAAGGTGCAGAGAAACGGTGGCAAGAACTTCCTAGCGGTCTTCCGGAGGGTAGAAGATCCAAACTAAAGACTTTAACGGTTAAGAAGTGGTATTCTGATATAATAAACCCTCCAAGTATGGAGGATCATAGATGGATGGGTGGACCCCCGCAAAGTATTTGGCTGCGGTGGACCCCCAATCTGAAGAGATTTTGTGCCCCATAGGAGAGGTGTTGTTGAATATTTGTTTTTTAATGTTTGACAATTGTTTAAATTTCTTCAGTAGTGGCCGATCTACAAGCTCACAACACATCGCTATGAGAGTAGTGAGCTTGTAGATCGGCTATTTTTTAATAGCCGACTTATAAAATATAGTTAAAGTGGTTAAAGTGATTGTGATGCTACATACAAACTCATTTTGCTGGGTGGGGACACCCTGGAACCCCTTCAAGGACCCCATGAAGGGTCTCCAGACCCCACTTTGAGAACCACTGTACATACTGTAGATGACCAAAACACTGCTGCTGTGTGCGTGTGTGTCGTATTGTGGACCAATCACAACAGGTTCAGCTTATAGACAGACAGGTGTGTTCACTCCCAAAATAAAAAATACATACAAAATCTTACTCACATCATAGACTGGCCTCCAAGTAGGCCTACTATGATAAAGTGTACTGCACAGTACTCTGATAATGGGTACAACAGGTAGGCTACAGAGGGGCTTGCGTTCCCAACAGGCATCATTCCATTGTTCCCAATCGGCATTGGCCTAGTTAATGTTAAAAAACTTAAACAAAACAAAACTGCATAACATGTCGAGGATGGACCTATATATTGCGAAGACAAATGCACTGTAAGTTCAAATTGATGCAATCAATCTCTAAGTAGACAGTTAGTGGGATGATATTCTGTGAATAGCCAGAGAGAAACTCTAGGATTGTCTCAGAGCAGCCCCTTAGGCAGAAATGTTGCCACATCATCCCGACTCGCTGTATACTATAAAAGGTTACGTATTGGGGGATCATTGTTGTGCTGTTTGAGCTGACAGTGGGTGCTGAGGGTAGAGGAGCATATGTGGTCAATTTCTAGCCTCTCAAAGCACCTCAAGCAGGTCAGCACAACCAGGTGATAAGTTATTCAGGCGGTTGTACTGACCTTGGTGTTCATGAAGTACTTACTTTGAGATCTCAAGTTATGTCTCTCTCTCTCTGTGCGTGCGTGCGTGCGTGCGTGCGTGCGTGCGTGCGTGCGTGCGTGCGTGCGTGCGTGCGTGCGTGCGTGCGTGCGTGCGTGCGTGCGTGCGTGCGTGCGTGCGTCAGAGAGAGAGACACACACACACACACACACACACACACACACACACACAAACACAGAGAGAGAGAGAGAAAGAGAGAGAGAGAAAGAGAGACAGACAGACAGACAGACAGACAGAGCTTCTGTGACTGTAATGTTTGCCATCAGTCCTTTTTATGTTGGTATTTTGTTGCAAAGGCTATTATGTACTGTAAGTGCATAGACTTTACCAACAACAGCTGTCAACACGGCATACAGTGTAACACAAGATGCTGACACCGTTGTGTTAAACGTCACGTATCTGATTCTAGAATGCCGGCACGTTACAGTGCGTCCAGTGCCGCTTTAGACTCCACAGGGGCCCTAAGCATGATACAGGACACATGCGCGTGCGCGGTTCTGGGCGGATTGAGTCCGTTTAAAAAAAAAAGAAAAAAAAAAAAGATGTATTTTTATTTTTATTTATTTTTATTTTTATTTTTTTTCCGGCGGGTAGGGGCCCTGCGTGGGGCGGGGCCCCACGCAGCCTACGTAGTGTGCGTGTAGGGAGAAGCGGCCCTGAGTGCGTCACTGTGGCGGGTCAGATCTCTATATAAAAGTGGTGACAGTTTGTCTTAATTGTACGTTCACAAAAGGGGATCAATGTCTAAAGTCTTAAATAGATAAGCCTTATTAAGCTTATCTCATTGTCCAGGACTACCATTATCTTTGGAGGTGAAAATGATACAATGGAATGGTGTAGAAAATACAAAGATTGATACTTCTATCTTTCAATTACAGCCAGAACTTGGCATTTAGAAATGCACTCAAAAGAGTGCTAAGGGAAATTTACTCAAAAGAGTGCTGAGTGTTTGCTGCTAAATGTACCCGAATGTTAGCCTGGCTCCACCCCCTGAATCCTTTGCCTAGCATTCAGGGTCTGGTGACGCTTTCGAAGGCGGGTGTTTCTCGGTTGAAAATCTGTACGACGAATCGGGATCGGGACAATCCAGTATGAACCAATCGCGTTGGTTCATAGTGGAGTCCCACTTTGGCCACGCCCCCATCTCAGAACTCCGCTGCATTGAGAGGGCTTTCAGACTGAATAATGGAGTGAAACGAAATGAAAATTCAGGCTGAGTGTCAGGCTACCCGAATGTACAATGCAAACTGAACAGATGATTAGAATTAGAAGCACCAGAAGAAAGGTGCATGCTACAGATGTGGTGCGTATATCACACGCCTGAAGAGAAAAAAAAAAATATATATATATATATATATATATATATATTGTTTACAAATCTTGACTAATGTGAAGACTATTTTTATCTCTACGAGGCCGAAACAGCTGGGGGCAGGAGATTATGTTTTCACCCCAGTCCATGTGTTTGTTTGTCTGCGTACAGCTATTCTTGGACACCGCTGGACCGATCAGTATGATCGCCATTACTTCTACCCATAAGGGACGCTGCATGTGCTACAAATAAAAGAAACATTACTTTTTTCTTTCTCATGGTCTCATGTGTCATGTGGGGTTTTGATACTCTAGTTTGCTTCAGAAATCTGCAGGTGTGGGCTATTCTTTACCAAAATAAATATCATATACCATGAACACAATATCAAACAATCAGACCCAAGTTGGAATTGCATGTTGAGGGGCCTCTATAGAGTGCACCTCCAAAGCCGCTTTCACTTCTGCCCACAGGGAACAAATGCAAACAGTAGTGCAACTGTCTGTCGTAAAAACGTGTCCTGATGGCTGCACTCCACAACTGACACAGCCCTGTGTAAGCAAGTGTAAGCAACTAGGCCTAGTGGACATCTGCGCTCAGAGGAACGCACTTGTCTAATTTTATTTAGTTTTCACCCATGAAGTTCCTTGGCTTTGATCATAAATGGGTCTATAAAACAGCCTGGGAGGAGAGTTTGTACCATGCAGTATGTCCTGTTGACAGTGTTATTGTGACATTGTTACAGGGTTATTTCTCTGTAGAATTTTGTTTAAAAAAAGAAGTATTGCACCAGCTCAGTTAAATAAAATGAGCAATTAGATGTAGTGACAGGCCTGCCAGCTCCTCAACATAGGCAACCTTGTTGTCGTCGACGCCACGTTTCATCAGCAAACTTGACAATGGTGTGTGAGCTGTTTTCAGCCAAACAGTCGTGGATGTACAGGGAGTACAGCAGAGGTCTCATCACAATCTTGGGGTGCTCCCGTGTTAAGGGTGAAGGTGGTAGAGGTTTAATCAATAAATAACAACCTAACATATCCCCCTTCCCTGTTGTTGTCGAGGTTTGAGAGGACCTGAGAGATGATGTTGTCGGTGGACCTGTTGGGATGGAAGGTAAGCTGCAGTGGGTCCAGGGTGCTGGAGGGAGCAGATGTGGTCAATTACTAGCCTCTCAAAGCACTTCATGGCAAGCAAGATCAGCAGTGATAGTTATTCAGGCGGCTTGTACTGACCTTGGTAGTTATGAAGTACTTTTGTTCTGTCTGTCTGTCTGTCTGTCTGTCTGTGAGAGTGTGAGTGTGAGTGTGAGTTAGTGTGAGTGTGTGTGTGTGTGTGTGTGTGTGTGTGTGAGAGAGAGAGAGAGAGAGAGAGAGAGAGAGAGATACACAGACAGACAGACAGACAGACAGACAGACAGACAGACAGCTTCTGTGACAATGTTTGCCATCAGTCCTTTTTGTGTTGGTATGTTGTTGAAAAAAAGTTCTGGATATGGGATCTGTTGTCATGGCTACAACCTCGCAGGCTATGGGATCTCTAGCTGCTGGCTACATATTTACGGGGCCAGAGCTCTCAGCTCTGGACCTGTTTTAATGTTGCCCTCTTTTTTCTTCCGCCACTTTTGGCAGTTCTGGCTGAACCGTGCATACGCTTTTTACGAAACTTGGCCATATGGTAGATGGTCATGAAAAACTATCAAGAAATAATTCTCACAATCTTTCGTCAAAAGGTGGCGCTATAGCAAAATGCCAACTTTGAACAGGTACAACTCATGCCCTGTTTGACCTACAGCCATGAAACTTCAATATACATATGCGTCTACTCATGATCAACAACTTTCACACTCTGACTTTTGACCTCTGACCTTTAGATCTCCCACCATTTTGAATAATATGAAAAACAGTTAAAACCTATCTCCTCCTGGGATTTTTTAGTAATCTGCACGAAACGTTTTACACATGAACTTTGAACCTATGCCGAAAAACTGATGCAAAAGATTTTCCATAAGTGAAAAAATGAAGCTTTAATGAGCCAATGAATATTGCAGTTTTATGACAATTATTCATCTGCCCCTAACACATACATGCAGACTCACATTTCTTTGAAAAACTTTGCGGTAATGTTGAGGGTCATTTCAAATATCACTGAAACCAATCTTACTCCAATTGGTCAAAGGGGGGCGCTATAGCGATTTTTTGAAAATGCAAACTTTAAACAGGCAAAAGTCATGTCTCGTTTGGCCGACAGCCATTAAACCTGCTTACACATGTGCCTTGACTCATGAGGAACACATGTATCACGTTGACCAGTAAGCTCCGCCCTTAGATTGTCCGCAATTTTGAGCAGTTTGAAAAACACTTAAACCCAGGATTTTTCAGCTATTTGCGTGAAACTGTATCATCTGTGTGATCTCCTTTTTCACAGGTTCTTGTCTGTTGGTCCAATGGCTTCTCCCTTAAGCGAGTGCCTCACGACCGCAAGGTTGCCGGTTCAAGCCTCACTTGATGCAGACTCATTTAAGTTGAATTGCAAAAAACATGACTGTATCAATGAATACATATGCAAACGGTAAAGATAACATGAAATGCTTATTTGAGAGTATGTTTTTTCAATGTATGACGTACTTCATTGTGAAAATATCCGATCTACAATCTCACAACTTTTCAGATAGCAACGTTTTGTGAGCTTGTAGATCGGCTGCTTTCACTGGTTTCGGTTTCGAGGAGACATACAATTTCTCTATTGGTAAATGGTTTGTGAACGAGTGATCTTAGTGTTAGTGAAACAGGGGCTTGGTTCATGACAGAAGGCAAAAGTGTATGATCTTCAACAGACAACTTCAGCCTGGATGAAGCTATAGCACTACTTGTAGTGTCTCATTCTGTGAGTCTGAAGGTTGAGAGTTTGATTCCTGTCAATGGCAATAGGTTGAGCTGTCTGTTTTTTCTCTCACTCTATCTGGCTCTGTCTGTAGGTGGGTCATTCCACTTTTCAATTGCATCGCACAAAACATGACTGCATCAAATAATGCATGTGCAATTTTTTAAGACATTACAATCTAATATTTAATTCAGACACTGTGAAACCACATGGTGCTTTTCACTTGGCAGGACGTAAAATGTCATCTCTCTCTCTCTCTCTCTCTCTCTCTCTCTCTCTCCTCTCTCTCATCTCTCTCTCTCTCTCTCTCTCTCTCTCTCTCTCATCTCTCTCTCTCATCTCTCTCTCTCTCTCTCTCTCTCTCTCTCATCTCTCTCTCTCGTCTCTCTCTCTCTCTCTCTCTCTCTCTCTCTCTCTCTCTCTCTCATTCACCAGGTCAGGTCTGTTGGTCCAATGGCTTCTCGCTTAAGTGTGTGCCTTAGAACCTCTAGGTTGCCAGTTCAAGCCCCACTTGATGCAGACTTCATTTAAGTTGCATTGCACACAACATGATTGTGTCAATTAATGCAAGTGCAATTGTTAAGATAACCTGAAATGCTTATTTGAGAGTATGTCTTTTCAATGTATGACATAGTTCATTCTGAAAATAGCCGATCTACAATCTCAAAACTTTTCAGATAGCAACGTGTTTCTGAGCTTGTAGATCGGCTGCTTTCACTGGTTCACTTTTATCTTCAACAGACAACCTCAGCCTGTACAAAGCTATAGCACTATAGGTAGTGTTGCAGCTTGTCAATCCGAAGGTTCAGGGTTCGATTCCTGTTAATGGCAATAGGTTGAGATGTCAATTCCGCTTCCATCTCTCTTCAATCTATATGTTTCCAAGTCTCTCTCTCTCTCTTCAATCTATTCCGTTTCCATGTCTCTCTTGCTCTCTCCTCTCTCTCTTCAATCTATTCCGTTTCATGTCTCTCTCTCTCTTCAATCTATTCCGTTTCCATGTCTCTCTCTCTCTTCAATCTATTCCTTTCCATGTCTGTCTCTCTCTCTCTCTCTCTCTCTCTCTCTCTCTCTCTCTCTCTCTCTCTCTCTCTCTCTCTCTTCAATCTATCCGTTTCCATGTCTCTTTCTCTCTCTCTCTCTTCAATCTATTCCGTTTCCATGTCTCTCTCTCTCTTCATCTATTCCGTTTCCATGTCTCTCACTCTCTCTCTCTCTCTCTCTCTTCTCTTCAATCTATTCCGTCTCTCTCTCTCTCTCTCTTCAATCTATTCCGTCTCTCTCTCTCTCTTCATCTTCAATCTTTTCCGTCTCTCTCTCTCTCTCTCTTCAATCTATTCCGTCTCTCTCTCTCTCAATCTATTCCGTCTCTCTCTCTCTTCAATCTATTCCGTCTCTCTCTCTCTTCAATCTATTCCGTTCTCTCTCTCTCTTCAATCTATTCCGTCTCTCTCTCTCTTCAATCTATTCCGTCTCTCTCTCTCTTCAATCTATTCCGTCTCTCTCTCTCTTCAATCTATTCCGTCTCTCTCTCTCTCTCTCTCTCTCTCTCTCTCTCTCTCTCTCTCTCTCTCTCTCTCTCTCTCTCTCTCTCTCTCTCTCTCTCTCTCTCTCTCTCTCTCTCTCTCTCTCTCTCTCTCTCTCTCTTCACTGGCCCCGTATTATCGCTGCTTGCAGCTATATTTATTTATGTTTTTATACTTTTAGCTTAGATATACAATAGGCTTTGCGGTCATTGGTCACCCTGCTTTTTATACGACTTACGAGATCAATCAGGCAATACAAATTACACAGGGCAACGCAAGACAAAAAAAACCACTAAAACAATAACAGGCTAATACAAAAGTTTTAGCCCCTGATAATGCCATCGTAATCCAAAATGGCATCTACTTCTTTTACAAATGAGAAAAGTCAAGTTCAAGTGACCTGTCAAGGTGATCTCAGGCGCTTCTGTATTCTGTTTGTTGCGGAGACAAGTCTCTCAACACAGCAGGATGTTAGAGGATAGTTATGACAGTGACGGGTTGAAATGTTCGCGGAACAGCTGTCCAGTAGGGCAGGCTACTACTCAATTATTGTGGGGAGTTCATTCCGGATCTAGGCTTTTCGCCGTTTGATGTCATCGATGAACCAAGCCTGTTGTTAAATTACATCGATTAAAATCCCATACAAATCACATGGGTCGACCCTTTAAAAGTTCTTTCATGCCAAAAGTGTCAGATGAGGCCGACTCTGTCATAATTCCGGAATTATGACAATGTGGGACTGCGGATGGTTGTGCGTTGTCCTTCTACCTGGACAGCGGCGGCGGCGGCGGCATTGCTGTGTTGTTTCAAGAATAAAGAAATCAAGAATGAGGGATCTTGTTGTTGTGTGTAGTTTATACTGTGTGTGTGACGTCGCAGAGCGGGTTTGTGAATGGGGAGACGGACAGACACCTTCCCACCTAATCACAAAAGAATCCCAGAATACACATTGACACTCACAAATTAAAGACTCAAGACATCCACCAGACAGTCGTCTGAGGCAACATGCAGGCAGGATGTATGGAGGCTGTCTGTCTGCCTTGAGTCGAGGGGCGATAGCCTACTTATATCAAATACACAAACATCTGCCCATGGCTGGAGGAAGGCACAGCCTCACTCAGGTAAAGTGTCATTTATAGTCTGACGTAAGGAGACGTAAGGAGCGTTGACGGACAAAAAGTTGTTTGTTTTGTCTCCCCCTCCGTTCCCTTCGGCCCCAGCATTTCTGTTTGTGCGATTGACTCCTTAAACACACACATAAATAGTATAGCACAGTGCAGTAGGGGTCGAAACTCAGGTTTTGTAGACAACGATTGTTTTTGTCTAGTTTGTGGACTCAGGTTTGTTACTTTTATTGAGTTATTGTATTACAGAGGTAAACATTCTCTGTACCATTGATGTATTACGTTTTAAGTGAAAATGTATTGTATAACAATAGGAAAGACGATAAACAACAAGAAGGAAGTGATGATCATCATCATCTGGAGGCAATTCAGCCCAGGTGCAGGTCACCCAAAATGATATTGTGTTAAGCGCATGCTTTGTCAACCACTTGTTAGAATGACCTTGGCCATCGACCCAAGGTCATTTTAACCTGACATTGACCCTGCCATTGGCCTCCAGATGATTGGGCTGTCCGTTTGGTTCCCCCCTACGGCACGTTATGTGCCCATGGACATGAATGACTCAGAAGACTATAATAAAGTGAAAGAGGTGATTCTTCGTATTAAATCAGTATGAAATCACCCCTGACACCAACCCAGATTTTGTGCTCTGGATGTCCACTCAGGTGAGACACCTTGTGAGTTCTGCAAGTGGGTCAGAACAGAAACCACCACCACTAGGACAGGAATGGTGAATCTAGAGTTGGACATTTGCATCCAAAGACTGCTGAGGAGGCTGCCCGCCTCGCCGAGGTGTTCTTGTCAGCCAGGAGGGGCTTCTGAAACTTTGCGGCCAGCCAGAGTACTTCCCCATGGTGGAAGGGTAAGTCCTGTGACGATGTATTTAGCATATCGTCTCTGTCCAACCCGGAAAACCTGTCCAAAACAGTTACTTTTCAGGACTCAAATTCAAATTCAAACATAGCAAAAGTAGCAGATCTACAAGCTCAAAACGAGCTTGTGGATCTGGGCTATTGTATGTTCAAGTAGGGCATTAATTTACGGGAAAAAAAAACACAAAAAAGTTAGAATATGGAGATAAGGGGTTTCAACGATAGATTGGTTATAGGATGTATTTGGGGTGTTTGATAGGTTTATTTGTTGGTGTTGGTATTGGGCTGTTTTATGTTAACTAGGTCACAGAGCACCCTTGTCTTTGGTAGCACCGGAGGGTTGGTACTGTAAAAGGCAGCTCTCTGTGCCAGTCTGTAACTGGGGCTGGTCAGGGTAGCATGTGTCTGGGGACAGATGCTTTTATTGTTATGATGTATTCTGGAAACTGTAATTTTGTAAATAAAGTGGGGTTTGTTATATTTCCTGCCTCTACCTCCTCACTTCTCGTGACATAGGTCATTCATTCTATCAAGTGGTCGACAAGGCATCCCCTTAACACAGTTTTGTTTTGTCCTCCCTCCGTTTCTCGGTTTCTCTTCCATTTCTACTCGTCATCTAGGCTGTCACTTGTGTTAAGCTGGCTACACACCAAACTGTGTTGTCCAGACTACTACAGACTACAGAAGTTGACTGAAGTTGGGATATCAGTTGGTTGAAAGGTGTGAAAATATTGCTGAATGCAACGCTCTCCACCCAGCACTGACAGTCGGATAGTAGCAAAAAATACACTTTTTTAACAACACAAGAACATGCACATGCTTAACTGGGGGCTTACATTGATACTGTACATTCCATGAATTCAAATCATTTGAGAAATAATAGCAATAAATATGAGCATTGCACAGCAGGGGGCTTACAGGACATAGACTCAAGCCTATACTTCAACTAAATGCCATTTAGATTATTTTGGTTTTTGTATTTATCATATCGTTCTTATTTAATGTAAAACCACAAACAGTGCACACACAGCCACCATGTAATTTTGCTTCAACTAATGAGCAATATTATTATCAATAGCTGGAATGATTCGTAAAAATTGGCACAGCGGCCTGCCATTTCTGTTCAGCTACTCACCCCATTGGGCACTTGTGCTCTGTGAAAAGAATCCAACTTTATCATCATAATAATCATCATCATTTTCAATTATATGGTCAATCTATCCTGTATGTCTATTGTCCCATGCCATGGTTTAGTTGTAGAATGAGCACTCAGGCTTGTGATGGTGAAAATACAAACCTACAGCCATTAGAATATCACATGTAGCTTCAGTTGGATTTTATTTATCATACAATAGTGAAACGTTGCACATTCCACACGTCGCACATTCCCAGTCAGCCAAGGAAGAACCTCCACTCCAAATCTTTCAAATCGGCCTCATGGTGGCGCTATACTAGTCCGCTTTACATTTTGGTCTTTAACTCTGGAACCGTAGGTTGCGCAAGTTCTGCGACAACTATATTCCATTCCGATTGGCTCTGATGTTCTTGTTTTACAAATAATGCCCCAAATTTGAATTACACATTGAGGGGCCTCTAAACGACGCAGAGCCAAAAGTGATTTCACTTACACCCATAGAGGGCACAAAAATGCTACCAAATGTCACTGTTTGTTCTTCACCAAATTAGGTACAAATGATCTCCTGAGTTATGTAACAATGACAATCAAACAGGGTTTTGATAATCCATACTGATTGCCTGTAATTGCAAAAATTAGTGGCCGGGGCCAAGTTCTTACAAAAAATAAACTGCTATATCATGAATACAACATCCGATCATCCCTTGTCTAAAGAGCACAACTCCTAAATTGCTTTCACTTCTGCCCACAGCGTGCACCGTCTTTTGTACAACCTCTATTTCCCCTCTAGCTTCCTCACATCCTGACAGCAGCACCCCACACTTGACACAGCTCTGGGTAGGAAACTCAGCCTGGTGTAGCGCACTTTTCTAGTATTTCATGTATTCTACTTGAGAAAATATTTAAGACTCTCTCTATAGAAAAAGTGCACATGTGCGATGGTCTATGCACCCATATGAAGGCCTGGATATTGAAGGGTTCATGATTTATTCACAAACCATGCATTTTAAATGCATGATAAGGTCAAAAGTCGGTATCCGGAGTGACGAAATCCACCCTTTCTGTAGTATTCCTGGGTACAGGACAGGTAGCTCTCATGAATGAATTCTATTATGATATACTAAAGTACAGTACAAGGGGTGAGGTACTACTGTATTTGCTCAGTCATGAAGGTTCAGCATTTCAAATCTACTTTTTTTTGTACCATTCTAATCTCGGGGTATCCACTCACTCTCAGTAATCCACAGATTCACATACCAGTCTATGATTGCTACACAGCAGCAATTCCATAACCTCACCATTTGTCTGGGATCCCTGTGGTGTGACACAGCCATGGAGCAGAAGGAAGCCTAAATAATAACCACAGTATCCTTGGATCTTTATTCTAGCAGAGCTATATTGCTCGCTGCTCTGATCTCTGCAAGGCCTAGCCTTGAATTATTTGTCATTATTGTTGCTGTTGGGCAGGAACCTTGTATGTCCATATTTAGTTTTTTCATATTATTAATATGAAGAAAACTTACTGTGTACTTTGTCATAGGACAGTGTTGTGAAAATGTTGCGAGATCTTCAGTACTATTACATGACACATTCAATTTTTTTTTATAATTGTTTTATGAAGTCTGTCTGTGGGGTTTATACATATTTAACCAATAAAAAGTATTAACAAAGCTTGTGCCTACATAATAACTACATTGGATCCATTGGAACACTGGTTCCTGAAAAGGTACATACAAGGTTTCCACCGGACAGTGACGGTATTCTTGTTGAAATATGGACTTCTGAAAGTGTTGCTCACAAGATTAGATTCAGCATATATTGTACTGTAAGGCGTGTGAACAGTGTACATCACAATCACATGTCTACACAGGATGTGTGTGTGTGTGTGTGTGTGTGTGTGTGTGTGTGTGTGTGTGTGTGTGTGTGTGTGTGTGTGTGTGTGTGTGTGTGTGTGTGTGTGTGTGTAGGAGCGATAGCCACATAACTCTGCAGCTGCAGTGCATTTCAACTGTCCACCTGAGCATCACATGGGCTCATATTCCTGTGGGCTGATATTTCTCTGTGATGAGCTGAGCGTTGAAAAGCAATAGCACCAACTGTAGGGACGGTCATTGATCATTGATCTTTATGGGAAGAAATAGCTGAATCAGACAGTGGGCTTATTTTACTGGTACAATTTGCAGTGAAACATCAATACTCATCCAAGTGGGGAGGAAGTGGTCGACTGAAATGAGTGAAAAGATAAAGAGAAGAAGATGTGGTTTGTTTCCATTAGGGATTGGCTGATAACATCACATGATTAATCACCAACTATCCTGCTGCTGTAATTCTCTAAATGAGACAGAAGGGAATGAAGGAAACAATCACATTTCCTCTGTTTAAATCACTTAATAACTAGACCTACAGCAAAAAAGGGAAAACAGGAAAACATATGATGTTATATAATGTTCTGTTTCCAAACCCTAAGAAAATTATGCTCACTTTTGCTGATAATACTGTGAAATGTCTGTATAATTGACCGTTTATGTAAGTATTGGACATTTTCTTTTAGCTGAGAAAAAAGAAAAACTATAATAACAATCTTTGAAGTTCATTGTTTATTGAATAAACAATAAACTTCAAAGATAACTTTTGTCTATAGTTTGTCTGTCTGTCTAAATGAAACAGAAGGGAATGAAGGAAACAATCACATTTTCTCTGTATAAATCACTTAATAATTAGACCCACAGCAAAAAAAGAAAAAAGGGAAAACAGGAAAACATATGATGTTATATAATGTACTGATTCCAAACCCTAAGAAAATTATGCTCACTTTACTGTGATTTCGGAATAATTGACCGTTTACGTAAGTATTGAACATTGTATTTTTGCTGAGAAAAAATAAAAACTATAAAAACAAAAGTCATCTTTGAAGTTTGCCTTCATCCTTGAAAGAAAATTGTGGAGAAAAAAGAAAAAAGAAATCTTCACGCATGCATTTCCCTCACAAACGTTCAAGGATGTTTCTTATTTTTTTTCATCCTTAATTCAGCTGGAAGCACATGAAAAGAGCCTACACAAAGTAAAAGCAGTGTTTTTCTATATGTGTAGTGGGTCTGTTCTCATAATGGCCAACACCATGCTGGTGTAGATTTCCCCCGGGATATAAGGGCTATCATATCGTCCTGCACTTCCTTTCAACTCTGTTTCAGTTCAATTTATAGGGCATAAGCAGAGTTCAGAGCCTCAGCAACAACCTCTGCTTGATGAAATGGCACAAAACACCATGGCTGCATCATTCACAAATATACAGTAACTGTGCCTGTATATCCTCGCTGTCGGGTGAAAACGCTGTATGTCCAAAACCGTTACTTTTCAGGAAATGGGTTAGAAGAATAACCTGTAGAATTAACACACGTACCACAGACACACGTACCACTTTCACTTTCACTTTAAATATGTTCAAAAACAGCCAATCTACAAGCTCACAATGTGACGCCTTGTGAACTTGTAGATCGGCTATTTTTGATACTTTTGTGTGACACTGTAGTAAGGGCATGCATTTACGGAAAACAATCGAAAACTTATTATGGAGAGGTTTATGCCTGACAGCAACGATTAGTTGACTGATTGGTTGATTGGTTGATTGGTTTATTGATTGAAATTTGTATTGACAAATTAACAAAAGGATAATACACAAAAAGGGGGGTGGGGGGTAGCAGAAAAATCCAAAGAGATAAAATCAATAATAAATTCATTCATACAATTTCTAATACAAGACAACTAAAATAGCAAAAGAAACAATGCCATTGATTCTGATTTTTCATATTCCATTCTGATTGGTTAAAATTGGCTTCCAAAGTTTGCAGGAGTACTCCGTTTTGAACAAAATGCCTCAAATCATGAACACAGCATGCAATTTCCGTGAAATTTCGCACGCACATTCCCACTAGGCCTTGGAAGAAACACCACTAGATTTTTTCAAATCAGCCTCATGGTGGCGCTATAACAGGCCGATTCATGTTTTTACCTATAACTGCACCGATCTGTGTAAAACCTTGTATGCGTACTCCCTAGAGGCCAAGGAAAAACCTTTGCGCTGCATTTTTCACATCTGCCTTTAACACATTGCATGCCAGTCGCGTAGATCTACGCGAACCTATTTAAAGCCGCAGCGTGCCAGTCGCGTAGATCTACGCGAACCGCCGATTCCCATGTTAAGTGCCCCAGGTGCACTTTCCGAATTTTTTTGATCCATTTCCGTTTCCGGTTTCCGGTCGGAAACGGAATTATTCGGGTTCCGGTTTTTTCGATCGTATCCGCTTCCTGTCTGGGATCCTGTTTAAAACTCGATTTTCTCTGGTTGTTGTTTTTCTCCTCGCTGATCACTGTTTACCGTGTATCGGCTGTAGCTTCAAGATGGCGGCACGGATTTGGAAACTGTTTTCGCTGACCGTTTCTCACGGATCCGCTGTGTGTTTAGAACCAAATGAACGCGCACTTTTAACTTATTTAGCGAGGTCTGTGGCGACATGAAAAAAACTAAAAAACAACAATAAAACGCTGGCACTGGTGAGTACATTATGAGATTAAACTCTGGCATGGAATGTGTTAATAGCGCCACCAGGAGGCCGACTTATGTAAAACACTTTTTTGGATATTAAGCCTTCAGATTTTATCAAAATTTCACACAAATCGGTACATATGTTCTCTAGTCATGTGATCAAGACGGATCTGTTTGATTTTTCATATTCCATCCTGATTGGCTAAGATTGACATCTAAAGTTTGCAGGAGTGGCCCGTTTTGAGCAAAATGCTGCAAATCATGAACGCAGCGTCCGATTGCGGTGAAACTTTGCACGCACATTCGTGCTACGTTGAGAAACAAATGCCACCCTTTGCCAACATTGCCCTATTATAGCGCCACCAGGAGGCCACATTTTGCCAAACTGTTTAGTTTTTTTATATTACTTATACTAATTATATTAATTTTGTCCAAACATCAAGCAAATTGGTACACATTATCTGTCAAGTGATCAAGAAGGTTCCGTTTCATATTCCATCCTGATGGGCGAATTCCGAACATTGCTGCCCACAATAACCTGATCTGGCGGAGACCTGTGCTACGAGGAGCACTTTTTCTAGTTCTTACTATGTCCATCTTTTTAATCGGTTAGATTTTTCACTCCCTATGTGACTGCCAGCACCTTAACCATCCACACAGTAAAATCTGTGGTGGTAATTTAACTCTGAGTGTACAACTGAACCAATGAGTCCACTTGGTTACGTAAATAAACTCTCAGAGTTAAATTAAATACTACCAGCGCATACTCTAACCCTTTGGTACTGTTCAGCCTGCCGTTTCATTTCAGAAAATACAGTATATTATTGTATTCATATCGCTCTTCTGCTTACCTCCTCAGCCATGCAGGAGCAATCAACAAGGCTGCCTCATATTTAGAAACTCAAGTGTCTATACAAACTAAACTTGACTATAACTCTGAAAGCAATGATTCATTGTATTCCTGTTGTCCAAGACAAATGCAGCAAACAGATTCACCAAGTATACTAAAAGATGGATTGGTTACACCCATGCAATTTCCAAGTCTACACAGTAAAATTAGGAGAGTTAGTTTAACTCTGAGAGTGTATAGAAACGAACCTGTAAAGGACCATTTTGCTGTGTATAACTCAAAAGATACAGTGTGCCCTACTTTTAGTGGAAAGTGGAAATGCCATCCCAAATAGAGCAGCATTGGAAGGATACAAGAATTAATGTTTTCATATTTGCTGACCTTACTGAAGATAGGAAAACCCTCGCATATCCAACTGAATACCAAGTAATTCATATGTGTGTGTGAAAGAAATAGAGCATCTGGAAGCATGAAACCGCTTCTTAGAACATGCCTTTAAATCTGGAATGATGTTATATTGTGGTTTTAATGAAGCTGTCAATGCCCTACACTGTACCAACAACCCTTATTTATGTATCCCTTATTTGATTATTTTAAAGTATCAGTTTCATACTAAGATATTCTTTGTCATCTACTCAAAAGCAAAAACCAGAACAAATGCTAAACAAAGATGTATAACATTCGCTGGAGTAACTTCGTGGAACAGCCTTGATAAAGATGTGAAATTGTGCAGCTCATTAAATGAATTAAAAAGATTACTTGAAAACAAGAAGATAGATAATTATCAAAAGACAATATATAAAAGGAATGTGCCTTCTGTATGATTAACTTACTTATTATAGCATATACATATACTTGTACAGTACAGCAAACACGTATATGTAAAGTGTCTTGTCCTTGTTACTACTACTTTCCGTTTTTTCTTTGTTTTGTAAACGTATAGGCAAAATAAGATATGGCTTCAGAAATGTGGTTATTTTCTCAATTCTTTTTTTTTGTATTACCTGTATTATTGTCTCCGCCAGGCCGAAAGGCATGGCGAGAGAGTATGTTTTACCCCCTGTCCGTCCGTACGTCTGTGTGTCCGTCCGTGTGTCCGTCCTGTCCGTCCGTTAGCAGCTAATCTCTGGCACCGTTGGCCCGGCCGCTGCGAAACTGTGCACGCACACTCCCTGGATGCCAATTCAGAACCTCTGGTTCAGATTGGCCAGTTATAGCGCCACCAGGAGGCCGATATGTGCAAAACACATTTATTGATACTACTCCTACAGATTTTGTCCAAACATCACACAAATCGGTAAACAGTATCTCTATAGCAGGCTTGTCAAACTCGCGGCCCGCGGGCATTTTGCGGCCCGCGGAAAGGTCCATTGCGGCCCGCGAAGTGATTTGAAAAAACACCTTTTCATACTAGCTCTAATGGAAAAAAACGAGAGAGAAAAAAAAGAAAAAAAAAACGGCGGAGCCGGCAGGCAGTTATCCCCCCCAACCCCCCTTGCCTCCGACTGTGAAGGTCTAATAGTGGCCAAACTTGTTTTGTGAGAACAATGGCCAAGTCATGTCTAAACAATCAAGACAAGAGGAGATAAAGAAATAAATCTAATCACCCACGCTGGCACAAACATGTCAGTCTAAAAGTGTATAGATCCCTGCTAACCAGCGCTGCCCAGGGAAACAAGGACGAGGAATTTTATTGGCTCACTATTGGATACATCGTAACATCGCTTCTTTAAGGGGACCGTAAGGGTCCATTTGGTTCCATTTGTACGGGTGGTTGCGTCGTTGTGTTTACATGTGCGGTGGAATAACGGCCGTTACGAGTGAAACGCTCAAAAGTTTCACTCGTCCTCTGTCTCCGTTGACAATTTTAATAATCCAAATGATCATAATCTGTTTAGGAAAATCTTAAAAACGCGAATGAATGACTAGTGTCGCCTAGTGTGACATATTCAATGTGCGCTGTCTTCTCAGTCTATCGTTGCCGAAAATGGCTGATCTACAAGCTCACAACGTGGTGCGAACAGACGCGGTGTGAGCTTGGAGATCGGCCATGTTTGGTGCGTGACACTGTTGTACGATGAAGTAAAAATTGCGCTTTTAAAGTGACAGTACACACATTAACCAGTTAACAGTTTCTTCAATATTATTTTCCAAAAGTAAAAAGGTCACTTAAAATGTAGTGCAAGTGATACATTTTGGCTAAAACAAAGAAAAAAGAATAGAAAAAAATAAATGCATTTTTTGTTTATAAAGAGCTGAAGAGACATGGAGATTTTATAGTAATTATTACATTATGAAAGTTACTACTGCTCAGAACCTGGTCCCTGATGTTGACAGGTCAGTTAAAGCAAAGAGATGTCAGGTACATCATTTTTTTGTAAAGAAAAAAGAAAATGATGTTGTTTTGACCTGAGCTTTTACTGTTAGGGTTATTTCTTTTCTATTCTAAAACCGAAAAAAAAGCATTGAGTGTCATTATTTTGATTCATTGACATTTTCTGAATTGTTCAATAAAAACGACTGAACTGAGTTCATTGTCTGAGTTGCATTGCTGATAGTAGGCCTCAAAAAAAATAATGTTGTGTACTGTAGCTATTTACTGAAAATATTTATCATTTTTTTATAATCCATCCATCGATTCTTCAAACGCTTATCCGGAGCCGGGTCGCGGGGGCAACAGATCCCGAGGCGTTCCCAGGCCAGTGTGGAGATGTAATCCCCCCATCTGGTCCTTGGTCTGCCCCGGGGTCTCCTTCCAGTGGGACGTGCAATTAATTAATTCATAATTAATTTGTATATAATCTTCATAACATTTTTTAAAGTGATATGCTGTAGTTATAGCAGTGACTGAGACAACAGACTGAAAAACAATTATGTATAACTGAATGTGCATGAGCGTGCATGCGTGTCTCTGTGTCTGCGTGCCCAGTCTGCCCACCTCAAGTCACCATTTCACCAATCTTGCCCGGACACCAAAATGAGTTTGACACCCCTGCTCTATAGTCATGGGATCAACACAAATTTATCCGATTTCCCATATTCCATCCTGATTGCCTAAGATTGGCATCCAAAGTTTGCAGGATTGGTCAGTTTTGAACAAAATGCCTCAAATCATGAATGCAGCTTGCAATTTCCGTGAAATTTCACACGCACATTTCTATTAGGACGAGGAACAAATGGAAGAAAGGAAGAAATGCCAACCTTTTCACATTGGCCTGTTATAGCGCCACCAGCAGGTCTAATTTTGCAAAACATATTTTTGGAACAAAATGCCTCAAATCATGAATGCAGTGTCCGATTGCAGTGAAAAGCCCTGGCTTGAACAAATGGCACCCTTTTCACATTGGCATATTATAGCGCCACCAGGAGGCCACAATAACGTACCTGACCTGGCGGAGACCTGTGCTCCAAGGAGAACTTTTTCTAGTTTAAACTTTATGTTACCACAAAATGTACCGAAATAAACTTAAATACTAAAATACATTGTACTAAAATACAATGGTAAAAGTAACACTAATTAATTGCAATCATCATTATAAAAATATTATACAAAATAAATTAACAATAATAGATCATGAAAACTTATGGTTTAGGTAGCCTACTTTCAAATCAAAATAAAAACGTGAGCCTACACAGTATATTTGTCACACAACGTGGTCGTCGTCACGCTCATGTCACTATGACTCAGCCATAACCACATTAGGAGTTCCCAATGCAGCTATGCCCAAATATGGAGTGTGTTGTCTAACCTCAATGTGTCGTCATGGCATCAGGCGCAAACAAATCAGTCAGCTCCATATATGGGCAGAAAAAGGGGTATGCCCATTATGGGCATGTACAGTACTGTACTGATCTCCATATATGGGCATAAAAGGGAATGACAGATATAGAGATCTCCATGTCATATTGGTCGGATTGGCGGTACAACATAGTGTATATAACATAATTGCCTTGAAGCTTGAGTGATTTTGACTGTTGCTATGGTAAATGGTGTCATAATTGACATTGTTTCATGTTCAACAGCAGGAAAGAACTATTCTGCCTCTAGCTAGTTCCTTACTTAAAATAGATTATAGTTGTGGATATGAACGGGTACATGGCTGTAAATGCTGGACCCTGAAGCCTTCCCTGAATAATGAATGAATGAATGAATTAATGAATTAATGAATTAATTAATATAGAATCTTATATACTCAGGTACAAAGCAATTCAACATGGCGTCTCTCGATCTAGTTAATATAAAACAAATAAATAATAGCACTACCAAAAAACAACAGTAATAGCAGCATAGTGTTATCATTTTGCAAATACAACTTCAATGCATCTATGTTCACATTCACAACCCGACCTGCTCTCATTAAAGACACTATTTTCAATGGATAAATACGAAGCCTGACCTTACAGTGGCAACAACAGAATTAAATCAATTATCCTTCCCTAAATTAATAACAATAACGACAGCTATCGTCTCAAGTTCTGTGTGCGTGTGTGAGAGAGACGGACACATAGAAAAAGCGAGCGAGCGAATGAGAGAAAGGTAGAGGAAGAGTGATATTACTTCATGAAGCGAGTTTAGAAATTTTGACAACTGAGTGGGTAATACAACTTTCACATGCTCTACTTATTTGGAAAACAGCCTTTATGTGACTCGGTGAAGGAACATTCTTCAATAGCTACGGGAGCTGCTAACTCATCAGTCCATTTTGTGTTGGTGTTTTGTGAAATAAAAATGTATGCGTAGGCAGGCTATAGTTGTAAACGTACAGAGTCTACCGACAACAGCAGCTGTCACTATAAATAGCATAACACTAGATGCTGATGCCGTTGTATTAAATGCCATGACCCTGATTCCAGACGGTTGGCATGCTATGTAAAAGCAAACACAGACAGCTTGTTGGTTACGTGTAAAAAACAAAGCAGACAGTTCATTACAGCATGTATTTATAAAAGTGGCTACAGTGTGCGTGTGCGTGCGTGCGTGCGTGTGTGTGTGTGCGTGCGCGTGTGTGTTTGCTCACAGCTCTGGGAAACTACTCAGTAGACACCAGTAGATTGTGCTGGTACAGGATCTTCTTGTCCTGAACCGTTTTCTAGACAGCAGATCAAACATGGAGTGGCCGGGGTGTGCGGTGTCCCTGATAATGCAGTCAACTGGCATGGTGTAGTCCAGCGATTCTCTGGGGGCCCACTGGTGGGCCAGCGAGGATCTTGCAAGCGGGCCCCCAAATAATTGCCAAAACACAAAGATTAAAATGATATTACATAAAAAAAAAGACAAAGAAAGAAGTCATGCTATTTTGTTCTTTGAAACCTTGAAAATGTTGTTTTCATTGTGTACTTACAACACAAACAAACAAGGCACAACACAATCGATTGATTGATCATTAAAATAAGCATACTCTGAAAAAACACGGGGCCCAGCCATCTTAAACGCCAGCCTTTCGGCTGCGTAGCTATTGAATATATAAATAAATATACCTGTGTAACGCCCGGGATTCGAACCCGGGTCTCCCGCGTGGAAAGCAAACATCTTAACCATAATGCCAAAAGGAATTCATTTTGGCCTAGAGGTTAAAATGTTGGCTTTCCACGCAGGAGACCCGGGTTTGAATCCCGGGCGTTACATTGGTGCCGTGACCCGGATCGGGTTTCCCAGTGGGAGGAGGTCAAAAGGGGGGTGAGCGTAGCAGAGTGGCTCACTACCTCAGCCCGATGGCCTAAAAGTCTAATATCTCCCCTGAGCTATAAGGAATTCCCTTTGGCTTAGAGGTTAAGATGTTGGCTTTCCACGCGGGAGACCCGGATTCGAATCCTGGGCGTTACATATACAAACACTATATATCAACACTTGATTACGCATTTAGTGTTTGTCTCCGCAGAAACAAAAATATTGCGCATCCTCTGGCCAATCACAATTGAATATTCTCTGTGGCCATGGAATATTGTATATACAAAAAAGCTAAACATGCATACTGTACAGTATATAGCATAACACAGTGAAACAAACCAACTACAGTACAAGGCTGGAAAGTGGTTATTTACCTGTTAATGCATAAACTAGGCGAATAGTATTCTTGTAAGGTAGCCATTGTGTTAGAATGTTGCAGACTACAGTTCTTTGCTGCCTTATAGAGGGTGACAGGGAAACAAGGAACCTTATGTAACAGAGGTGGTCAGGGATGCATTGGTCATGGGACGCTGTAACACGCCGTGCAACACCTTTTTTAAGCAGGAGCAAGCGCACGCATATGCATAGATTTAACAACCCTTAAATTCACACCTCAACAAAAGTTTACAAAGGCTGGCGACTGCCAGGTGTCACACCAGCATGATTTAACATAGGAATGAGCCTAGATGCATATCAAGTGTCCATTGTGTGACCTGTAGTGTAGGTGTTAAGCAACGTGTGCGTGACGTCATTAAAATAGAATCCCACCACTAACAAAATCACCAATACAACACTGGAGGTGGTTGAATGTTGTCTAGTGCTCCAATAATATGGCAGTCTTCAAGAACATTGTGGATTTGGTTATTATAATCCATTGCACAGATGGATGCAACATATTGTCTAGCTTTCATTTGCCCTGTTGTGTTGTTTGGGATTTTACGGACAGATTGTTCTGCATTATGATCAATTTTTTTTGTAAAACCAAACAATTTAATCTTGGGGACAATCGCTCCTACTGTGATGACAGTATCTTTGAAGAACCGTTTAGGTTGCCTTCAACGTTGCCTGGTAACATAAAGTATGCATCACACACTCTTACAGTCACATGAGTTAACCTAAAGAGATCCTTGCACATAAAAAGGGTTAATATTTCTATCACATTTGGTTTTCTTTCAGTTGAGCACTTGGCAAAAATGTGTCGCACTGTATAATTGAATTGGGAATACATTGCCAGCAAAAAAGACCTTTCAAATACAAATCCTATAATACATTGGAAAGATGAAAAGCCATAATTTCCCCGTGTCATTGTTTCGCACTAAACACAACAACAACAACATATCACATGTCACTAACAACACAAGGCACAACGCGCACAATTAATTTACGGGTGGCGTAGGCTACTTTTCATAGCTCACCAAACATCTGCCCCCTCGGAGCATAATTACATAATTACATTACGGTCGACCATGTTGTTCCCTAGCGTCACCGCCGACCACCGCAGAGCGACACCGAAAGACCGCGAGCCGGACAACATCACGGGTACACCATTTTGTTCCCTTTAGCGTGAGCACCGCCACCGACCGGCAGTATGGGTTGCCACGTTTGGAAAAGACAAGCAGCAGGTCAGTGTTGCCAGATGTGCGCCATAAACAAGCAACCACGGGTTTCACGGGGGTCCGTGGGGGTCCCAACACTCCCAGGGGGTCCGCGGACCCCCAGGGGGTCCCCCATGTATACATATATATATATTTGTTACAAAATTTTTATCCCACGATTTTGTAACCCTATTTTTTACACCCAGTGCCAATTGTCTATCTATGTAATCCTGGGCACTACCTTCCCTCTGCCAACCTAGGGAGGCCAGGGCCGAGCTCATGCCTCCTTCAATGCATGAGAGCCAACTGACCTTCTTGTCACCTGACAGGGGAGAGTTTCCCTGGTTGGACGTAGCGCGTGGAAGGAACACGTTATTCCAACCAGTTCCCTTCCCCTCCATCAGGCGCCCCGGCTGTCCAGGGGGTATTTTATATATATATATATATACATTACATTACATTACAGTCATTTAGCAGACGCTTTTATCCAAAGCGACTTACAATAAGTGTATTCAACATAGGTAGGGAACGAAAACTACTAATCACCAGAAGTCTTTAGTGCATTTTCTGCAAAAACAAGCAACCAAGAGTATACCTAGCGCTAAGGTAAAAGTGCAATATATCAGCTACCTATTTCCTTAAACAGATGAGACAAAATAGCTAAATCAAATGAGCATGAGCTAAAACAAATAAGTGTATCGACTAAACAAGATCCAATAAACAATCCAATAATCCAATAAACAATACAGCAATAGAAAAACAAGCGTTCGTACAACTAGTTAACAACAAGTAGGTCAGGCAGAGAGGAAGGGTAGTGTTTCCTGAAGAGGTGAGTTTTCAGCCTGCGGCGAAATATGGGCAGTGACTCTGCTGTCCTAACATCAGTGGGAAGTTCATTCCACCACTGTGGGGCCAGAACAGAAAAGAGTCGTGACCGTGTGGATCGGCCAGAAGGACCCTTGAGTGACGAGGCAATCAGTCGCCCCGAGGTGGCAGACCGAAGTGGTCGGGCAGGGGTGTAGGCATCGACCATAGCCCGGAGGTAGGAAGGAGCTGTTCCTTTCACTGCCCTATAGGCTAGCACCAGGGTTTTGAACTGGATGCGAGCCGCTACGGGGAGCCAGTGTAGAGAGCGGAGAAGGATGGTTGTGTGGGAGAACTTGGGGCGGTTGAACACCAGGCGAGCCGCAGCTTTCTGAACAAGCTCCAGAGGTTTGATGGCAGATGCCGGAGCACCAGCAAGGAGGGAGTTGCAGTAGTCCAGGCGGGAGATGACGAGAGCCTGGATGAGCACCTGGGCTGCCTTCTCCGTGAGGAAGGGGCGAATCCTCCTGATGTTGTAGAGCAGGAATCTGCAGGACCTAGTCACTGATGCGATGTTTGCCGAGAACGTCAGTTGATCGTCCAGGGTCACACCCAGATTCTTCGCAGTCCGAGTTGAGGTCACCACAGCATTATCAATGGTGATGGCCATGTCTCGGTGCGGACAGCCCTTCCCCGGGAGGAACATCAGCTCGGTCTTGTCCAGGTTGAGCTTCAGGTGGTTTGTCGACATCCACTCCGAGATGTCAGCCAGACAAGCAGCAATGCGTGTCTCCACCTGGGTATCAGAGGGGGGGAATGAGAGGATTAGCTGGGTGTCATCGGCATAGCAGTGGTAGGAAAAGCCATGGGAGTGGATGACATTACCCAGAGATGTAGTGTAGAGAGAGAAAAGAAGAGGACCCAGAACCGAGCCTTGGGGAACCCCAGTTGTGAGCCTGTGTGGTTCTGACACAGACCCTCTCAGCATCACCTGGTAGGAGCGACCCGTCAGGTAGGATGCAAACAGGGAGAGTGCAGAGCCTGAGACACCCATCCCCTCGAGGGTGGAGAGGAGGATCTGATGGTTCACCGTGTCGAACGCTGCAGACAGGTCCAGGAGTATCAGAACGGAGGAGAGAGAGTTCGCTCTAGCGGCATGGAGCGACTCCGTCACTGCCAGGAGGGCAGTCTCTGTCGAGTGACCCACTTTGAACCCAGACTGGTTGGAGTCCAGGAGGTTGTTCTGGTGGAGATAGGAGGACAGTTGTTTAAAGACAGCACGTTCGAGAGTTTTAGATAGGAAGGATAGAAGGGAAACCGGTCTGTAGTTCTTGATCTCAGAGGGGTCAAGTGTCGGTTTCTTCAGGAGGGGGGTGACTCTGGCAGTCTTGAAAGTAGAGGGAAAGTAGCCAGATGTCAGAGAGGTGTTAATAAGGTGGGTTAAGAAGGGAAGAAGTTCAGGTGCAATAGACTGCAACAGAGTGGATGGGACCGGGTCCAGAGAGCATGAGGTGGGGCGACTAGAGGTAATAAGGAGAAGGACCTCGTTAGGGGAGAGGGGAGTGAAGTGGGATAGAGAGGGGATGGGGGGGGGGAGAGGAGTAGATGAAGGTAGAGAGGGGGGGGTGGCAGGCAGACGGGTGTGGGTAGTGCGCAGGGCACCAGCCGGGGGAGGAGGGAAGGAGGATCGGATATCGTTCACCTTCTTGTCAAAGAAGTTGGCGAAATCGTCGGGGAGGAGGGACGAGGAGTGAGGAGGGGGTGGTGGTTGCAGGAGAGAGGAGAAAGTTTCAAAGAGTTTTTTAGGGTTGGAAGCAGAAGCCTGAATTTTAGTGCAGAAAAAAGCAGCTTTAGCAGCTGATAGAGAGGAGGAAAAAGTAGAAATGAGAGATTGGAAGGTGAGAAGGTCCTCCAGGAGGTTGCCATTTCTCCATTTGCGCTCAGCCGCTCTCAGGCTCCGTCTCTCAGTCCGCACTGAGTCCGACAACCAGGGGGCGGGTGGAGTTTGGCGTGCAGGCCTGGTGGTGAGGGGACAGAGATGGTCGAGAGAAGAGGATAGAGTAGAGAAAAGAAGATCTGTGGCGGTATCAGGGGATAGAAGAGCAAAGGATTCAGGGGCAGGGAGAGCAGAGAGAACAGAGGAGGAAAGAACAGTGGAGGAAAGTGAGCGAAGATTGTGACGTGAGGCAATCATGTGGGTAGGGAGGGGCTGTGAGGGGGGAGAGGAGAGAGAGAGAGAGTAGGACATGAAGTAGTGATCAGAGAGTTTCTTACCCTTTTCACTGGAAAGAGGAGTGACAGACAGGTTAGCAATAGAGCAGCCTCTGGTGAAAATCAGGTCCAGTTGGTTGCCCGCCTCATGGAGATGGGGAAATAACTAGGTCAAAGGCGGCGAGAAACGAAAGTAGTGGGTCTAGCTGCTTCTCAGTCGGGAGGTTGAAGTCACCCAGAAGGATGAATCCAGAGCCATCGACAGGGAAGTGGGAGACTAGATGGTCCAGCTCCTCCAGGAAGCCACCAGCAGGGCCCGGTGGGCGATAAACAACTGCAATGGTGAGCTTGACTGGATGAGAGACAGTGACCACATGAAATTCAAATGAGGTAGGAGAGAATTGTGACAGTGAAACAGGAGAGTATTTCCATTTTCTGGAAATTAGCAGACCAGCCCCACCACCTGTCCGCACGGCTCTGGGAGTGTGAGAGAAAGAGTACACATCTGACAGAGCCGCGGGCGTAGCAGTGTTTTCTGGTCTGATCCAGGTCTCAGTCAGAGCAAGGAAGTTAAGTGAGAGCAAGGATGCGTAGGCTGAGATGAAAGCAGATTTGCCTTCCACCACAGCCGAGTGGCAATTCCAAAGCCCTCCCGTTACCACTTGCTCGACGTGAGTGGAAAGAGTAGGATATATTAGATTAGTTGTATCGCGACATCTGGGTGTAATCCAGTGTTTTTGCGACCACCAGGAAGAGGAGAGGACAGGAATAGGAAGAAAACACATCGTAGATCACTAAAAATACTACTACTATCACACTACTATATATCACTAAACACTGATGCTACTTATGAAGATAAGAAGCACTCAATGTGGAAGGTCGTAAATTGACTAAGGCTAGGCAGACAAGTCGGGTTTTGACAAAGTCGCCTCTTGCCTTTGTCTGCCTAGCCTTCGTTTGCTAGCCGCTTTGAAAGCTACCGCTTTCAGAGCAGGTGGTTTAAAACAACTTCAACTGATTGCTAATTGTCTTGAGACAAATCAGGAGACTCCTCCCCTAGTATGAACAAGGCAATAGGCCTGGTTCAGGTCAAACTCCCTCTGATAGGGCAATCAGGTCACACCTCACAATATACCTCTAATGCTTTAAAACAAATTACTTTTAAACACAAACTAACTATATACAGCACTGATACTCTGAAGCAAGCAAAGTACAACTAAGCAACCTGAGAATACAAGAAAAGATATACTCAGACTAAAGGTGAGTCAGGCAGTTACAGAGTTCCTCCAGGAGATTGAATAACACACTGTATATATATATATATATTCTTTTTTTTGGGGGGGGGGAAATTCTTATCCCACGATTTTGGTACCCCAAAATCAGCGCGCCCTCGCTAGAGCCCCGTGCGCGGCTAGTGGGCCACAATTCAATACTGTGTAAGACTATTTAAGAACATTAGACTATTGCAGCATGTGCAGCATCTACACACTAGTTGCCATTGTATTACTGCTCTCTGTATGAGTAAGTGACACATAAATCCCTATTGATTCTTGATATTATCCAGAAAATGTACAGTTTGACCAGACCTACAGAAAATAATAAATCAACGAATAACCCTGGTGGTTTTCTCTTATAAAAAACAAGTTACTTTTTAGATCAGGTATGACAAGCCAATACTGTACACATACAGCATATTGGTCAGTTCCAATAGACTCATAGCACTGCATTGTCCTCCCGAAGACATGGTATTGCAGAGGACACAAAGTAATGGGTAAATTGAAAAATTACCTCCATACTTGGCCTGGAAACTAATCTGGCCTTAATTAATCATCTACTTACAGCTTCTCTGCGGCCAAAAAAGACAAATGACTACAACCGCAGAGTGACTATCAGGAAGAAGCAACAGAGATGTCTGAGAAATGTCTCTCATGCTCTGTTAATTAGTAACTCATTTGCCCATGATTTATCTGCATCAACAGAAAGGGGACATGTTTCAGTACACAAACACATAACCTTAGTTTTCCCCCTTGTTTATCTTCCATCTCCATTACTACACCAACAGCAGACAATGTTCAACAAACTTAAGATAATGTTCAGTCTCTGCAAGGACTATATCATCTGCATATAGAAAAGTTCCAAATGCAAAATGACCCAATGTAATGTCAATTATGCTCGTTTAATTTCTACTAGGCTATCCACCTGTTTCCGCGGGAATTTACTGGGCCACAGGCCCTATACACAGGCCTGGTGGGGGACATATCCGGCGGAGGCACCGCATATGTATAGCCAGGCATGCAATGCTCATTTGGTATGTTCTTGCACTCTATTTCAATGACGTGACGCGCACGTCGCTTAACACCTACACTGCAAGTCACACAATGGACAATTGATATGCATCTAGGCGTATTCCTATGTTAATTCGCTAGGTGTGAGTCGGGAACCTTTGAAAACTTTGTTGAGATGCGAATTTAAAGTAGTTTTAAATCTATGCGTGTGCCTGCGCGTGCTCCTGGCCAAATAGGTTCCGGCACGGCGTGCAAGGCAGTCCAGTGAGCATTGCACCCCTGTGTATAGCCTACAACCGGAACTGACGCCCACTCTCCGCTGGAAACTTGTGGATATTGTTTATACTGTATAGATGGCAAACAGTGTTGAAGAAAGCACACACCCCTGTTTTAAACCAACCGTTAGGTCATTAACCTGCACAGACGCAACTAGGGTTTGATGGGGATTTTAAGGCATTAAAATGTACCAATACACCTTATTTTACATGATTTTAATTTAAAACTGAGAAAGGCTTTCTGAAAATGGTAATAGTTGCAGTTTCAAACAACCCTATAAACTACTACACCAATCAGGGTCAAATTGGTTGTGCACACTGCTAGTAGGCCCTCAATCCATCAATGGCAACCATGTTAATTTTGTGAGTTCAAAATCTCAGACCCACCATTCCTCCAGCATATGGGATATGTGTCCTCATGTGGCCTATGAAGTGGAACTAGCAAGCTATCTGTCCTATTAAAGCTAAAAGCTAAGCTAAAGCTAATGCTAAGTGCTCATTTGTATGCACATTTGCACATGTGCACTTCCTGTAGGCAGGGTGTCAACTTGCCTACTTGTGTTGACATGCCAATTTGTGCACACCCATTATGTGTTGAACTTGACACGTGCATGCTCCAGCGCTGTGTATGTATGCAGCTACCTCTACTTGGAATGATGTGAACACAGATGGCGCAAATTACAGGCCTCTCCAGCACATGTGTGGAATCCGTCACATGAGCGGTTCTCCTTAATCGGCCCGCTACGAACTGGTACACATGCCTTTACTAGTACTTTTCAACCAGCGTGAAATCCAATGTCTCCTCCCTGCCACTGATTGTGAGTCTCAGGGCATGGTCTATCACCACAATAAACAGGAAGGGGGCCAGGGTATCACCCTGTGGAAGTATCTCGACATCTTCACAGTGAGGTAAGGTTGCCCTCGACATATTTTATTACTTGCTGAACTTTTACTTACTGAACTAGTGCTGCACTCTGGATCAATGAAAACAGGATGTAACAAAGAACAGGAACATTGGATCTCTTTTCTTCCTTTTTAAATTACAAAGAATAGTGTGGCAGCAATCAATTTGTTTCTACTCTCACACCCAAGAAGGCAGTAACAATAAATTAAATGTATTCATATTGGTTCGAGGCAAGTGCACCAAATTAAATGATTTTGTACAGCAAGAGCAAGTATGGTCTGTTACAACGGATACCCACACATGTTCATGAAACTCGGTAGCAATTATCAGTAGGCTGCCCCAAAGGGAACTTTTGGATGAAAATGGCCAAAGGTTGAGGTCACAATTAAGGTCAAGGTCAAATTCGAAAACGGATTGGTGAGGTTTCATGAAACATGGTGGGAATAGTAGGTCAGCAATCTATCCCAAAGAGATGATATTTTTTGGGAGGGAAAGGTCAATATTTAAGGTCAACATAAAGGTCAAGGTTTGTCTGTTAGCAAAATAACTAGATAACAGATGGTCAGTGTTCATGAAACTTGGTGGGATGGAATGATCACTACACTGCCCCAAAACCATAATTACCTGTTGGGTCAAAAAGGTTAAAGGTCAAGATCACAATCAGGGCAATGTCATACTTAACATAATCACTCATATCTCCATGTCTCAAGTGGAAATGACATATCCTGGCAAGTGCATTGTGCTGGCAGAGGTTAGCACTTTACTTAGTGTAATCTTAGTTACACAGTGTGATGGGATAATGTTGCCATATAACTCACCCTTAAGTTATCATTCATTGGTTCACTGTTGCTGTGAGGACATTCTACAGATGAATAAAATGCATCTCCTGTTTTGAGCATAATAATATATGCTTAGCTTCAGATCTTCAAAAGGGTTTTTACATACAATATAGGATTTGGTTCTTGTTTGTGTTTTGCACCTGAAACCCCACGTTCCCTTCCCCTCTATGACTCATTCAAGTTGTCTTGAAAAGCTTGTAAGGATGTTAATGCAAGAAGTGCTGAGAAGTCCCTTTAGAACCTTTGACTGTGTGAAACCTTAAACCATTGTTTTACCCCTCTTTCTCCTCATGTGGTCAGCCACACTGCTGTCATTCCCTTTTTTTTCCTGAACACACAGCAACTATTTCAGTGGCCCCAGCTATTGGTTTTGTTTACTCATCCATGCTGAAGTAGCCTAAGCCTGTACTGGGGGGAGGGGGGAGGTGAAAATTGATGACTCAGCGCTGACGTGTAAAGAGTTAGTGGGAGAGTAGTGGCCAAGTGCCTGGTCCAATAATCCATGTAATCCATGATAGCTCTTACTGTGTCTACAGTTACTGGCACCTCTGATATCCCAGAATACCTGAGATCAGCTCTCCAGATCTGGCTGCCTTGGTAAACCCTGCTGACGCTACTTAAGAAATAGCAGGTTTGATGTCATGACTGATGGGACTGGGGATTTACTGTGAGGCGTTGTGAGACTTCAGCTATTTCCAAAACTCGCTTATCATTTTGTTGCTTTATGTTTCATGCATTTAGCTGTCAGGTGCATTTTCCCCCTATTGTTCAATGTAACTCAAACTGACTTAATAAAGCAGTAATTCACAATTCTCCTTTTCTTCCAACCATTACACCAACAGGAAATACATGTAGAACTGCAGTTTATTGAAAACACAATTAATCATAGGAAAGAAAAAGAAAATATCGCCACTGTTGAGCAGAAAATGTGTATCAAAATGTTTTTGGTCAATTAATGCCCTATTTTATCCTTAATTGTATGACAAAGATATGATATAAAAATTGCAAAAATAGCTGCATCATGACACTGCGATCGTGTAGATCTGCTATTTTGACTCTATTCGATTTTTCATGGCCGAAAGGTTTTGCACCCTGTCCGTCCGTCCTTCCGTGCGTGCGTGCGTGCGTGCGTGCGTGCGTGCGTGCATGCGTGCATGCGTGTGTGTCAATCTGTCTGTGTACAACTAATCTCCAGCACTGTTGGTTTGATCGCAGCGAAACTGTGCACACACAGTCAATGGATGCCAAAGCAGAACCTCTGCCCCAAATGTTTCACATATGGGCCTGTTATAGCGCCACCAGGAGGCCGCTTTTTGCAAAACCAATTTTTACTCCTACAGATTTTGTCCAAAAATCACGCAAATTGGTACACAGCATCTCTATACTCAAATCATTAACACAGCATGCAATTTCCGTGAAATCTTCCAAATCAGCCTCATGGTGGCGCTATAACAGGCCGATTCGTGTTTTTACCTAGGACTGCACCAATCTGTGTACAACATTGTATGTGCACTCCCTAAAACTTTTGCCCTGCATTTTTCCACATCTGCTTTTTATAGCGCCACCAGGAGGCCGACTTATGTAAAACACATTTTTGGATATTACTCCATCAGATTTGATCAACATTTCACGCAAATTGGTACACATGATCTCTCTAGTCATGTGATCAAGACAAATCTGTTTGATTTTTCATATGCCATCCTGATTGGCTAAGATTGACATCTAAAGTTTGCAGGAGCGGCCCGTTTTGAACAAAATGCTGCAAATCATGAACGCAGTGTCCGATTGTGGTGAAACTTTGCACGCACAATCGCACTACGTTGAGGAAAAAATGCCACCCTTTCAACATTGCCCTATTATAGCGCCACAAGGAGGCAGATTTTTGCAAAACAATTTTTTATATTACTCCAACAAATGTTGTCCAAACATCATGCAAATCGGTACATATCATCTCTTTAGTCAAGTGATCAAGACGGATCCGTCCGATCCGTCAAATTTTTCACATTCCAGCCTGATTGGCCAATACCCAACATTGCTGGCTCACACTAACCTACCTGACCTGGCGGAGACCTGTGCTCCGAGGAGCACTTTTTCTAGTTTTCTTTCTTTTTCTTTTTTTTTAATCTTGAACATTTTTGGACAATCTTCACCTATAATGACAAATGAAAAACATAGGGATAACAGGTTGAAAGTGGTTAAGATTGCCTGTGGGTTCTATAAATATTTAACTGAAAAATATTTACAAGAGCTTGCAACAAGATAAAAGGATAATTGGATCCATTGGAACACAGGGTATTTTCTCCTGAAAAGTAATGGTTTTGGACATTTACCAGGTTTCTGACAAACAGCAACAATACTGTACTGACTATAAGGTATATGTTATGTTATAATGTTGTATAATTATGTTTCGTAAAAAATAGCAAAAATATCTGCATCATGACACACTGTTGCATGTGCTATATCCACCTGTTTCCGCGGGAATTTACTGGAGCAAAAATCCTGTGTGGGAAACATCCTGTGGGGGGACCGGAAGTAGGAAATAGCGGCTCAGTGTGTTTACATTTGCCAGCAGAACGTAGCTCGTTCGCAGCTGGCTAACGGGCCTTTTGCATGTAGTTGAAGCGCAAGGGGGCGGGGGGTCGGTGCATGGGGAGAGAGTCAGCGCACTGAAGTCAAGGCAGTAGGCACACTACAGACTACTGTGTTGTTGACAGACAACGGATGCACGCTTATTATGAGAAACAACACAAATAAAACATGGCAAAACAGTTGCGTGCATTAGTGCAAGATGAGGGTAAAGGAAACATTCAGTCTAAATGTCCAGTAATTCGCACGCGAAAAGGAAACATTAATGTCCAGTTTGCTAATCCACAACTACTGTGCCAGATAATCACCAGAGTTAAAAAAGAAAAAACGTTTCAGTCATTCAGTCCGACTTCACTGTAGCCTATAGTAGCCTTTTCATAAATTATATTTGTATTAGGCTGTCCTAAGAGTTTATAATATTTAGAGAAATGTAAGGTTTCAAATACAAAAGTATTGGTAGTAGTTGCTGGACATTTAGACTGAATGTTTCATTTATCCTCATCTTGCGCTAATGCACGCAACTGTTTTGCCAGGTTTTATTTGTGTTGTTTCTCATAAGCGTGCATCCGTTGTCCGTCAACAACACAGTAGTCTGTGCCTTGACTTCAGTGCGCTGACTCTCTCCCCCCCCGCCCCCTGCCCCCTTGCGCTTCAACTACATGCAAAAGGCCCGTTCGTACAGCTACGTTCTGCTGGCAAATGTAAACACACTGAGCCGCTATTTCCTACTTCCCGTCCCCCCGCAGGATGTTTCCCACACAGGATTTTTGCTCCAGTAAATTCCCGCGGAAACAGGTGGATACATCCCAAAACATCTGGTGAGTTTCATTAACTAACTTTTTAAGGTCAAACACAAAATCAGAAGCCCCATAGTGGAAGAACAACTTTCCGTTTGAAAAGGGCGTGATTAGATAATTAGAAAGAAATTGGAGAATTAATCTGCACCATTGCCAGTGGGTGAACAATCTGTGCAGGCGTACTAATGTAGATAATTTTATAAAGCTAACAGAAGAAAACCTTCAAAAGAAGGGACCGCACACTCCTCAGGACTGATTTTGCTTTTTTATTTGTTGCACAACGCGTTTCGCTTCCGCTTCCTCAGGTGTAGATAATTGTATATTCTACTGCTAGCACGCAACAATGTTGCTTTAAATGATTGAATCTGGTTTGAATTGACAACAATGTGCAGCAGAACAGATCTCACAACCAGTTGTGAGGCTTGTGGCTTCCCCCTGCATTCCCTGGGAGCACATTCTGTCATAGAATTCAGTCGACTGAGCCTATTAATAATACTGTTGCCTGCTCACACTGCTTGCACTTCCATTCTGCTGCACATAGGTTAAAAGGCTGAGTTGACCTTTGAGTTGTCATCAGTTAGGCCCTTACAGCGTAAAGGATCATATCGGCGTCAACACATGTCAATGTCTGTTCAAAAGCTTAATTGGGACATATATCATACATAAACATGTTGTTAGATTTCACGTTTGTTTACATTTTCTCCATAGTCATTAAAACTAGAGGTTACGAATGTAACCCCGGTTTTAGTAGGTTCGGAGTTTACTACTCACTATGGGATATCAGCGCCCTCAGGCGATGAGACAGAGCAACACACACGCTCCCGGTGCCAATACTGATTGGCTAAGGGTATGTCACGAGTCCGGAAGACCCGGGAGTATAAAGCTCCCTCGTGACGTAGGCTCTTCCTCTTAACATTCTCCTCTCTGCATGCCAAATGCGCACAGAAAGGGGTGTCTGGTGAGTAGTAAACTCCGAACCTACTAAAACCGGGGTTACATTCGTAACCTCTAGTTTTACCACGGTTCTCCGTTTACTACTCACTATGGGATTCATAAACCCCCCTTGAGGTAATGAGCCACACAACCCTGACAACCCCACACGCCCCTCAGCTCCTAGGTCACGTCCCCCCCGGACGTGACCTAAGACCCCCAGGCCATAGGTCCACGACCTCACGGCCCCTGGGCGCCCCCCCAGCCCACCGGGCTGGGGTGCGGGATAGATAACAAGAGTAGGCCCTGACAGACTCTAGAGTCTGCCTTATTCACTAACAGGCAGACACAGTCCGCCTCATAATAATGAGGAGCAGGGCCCTATCCCCAAGACACAGCCCTGCTGGGCCCAAGGAAACCTAAAGAGGAAGTCGGAAGATACGGAGAAAAGGCCCCAAGCCTACTCCCTATCCTCCACTGACCTGGAGGCAGCAGCCACACCCAGGACAGCGTGCGCCATTGATGACGCCGCCACGTCCAGACTGTAAAAGGCCGCAAAAGTCGACGGTGACGACCAATTTGCAGCCGCACAAATCTCCTGGATCGAAGCTCCCTTGTAGAGAGCCCAGGACGTAGCCATGCCTCTAGTAGAGTGGGCCCTCAGACCCCCCGGGACAGGGACACCACTACTCACATAAGCCAGCTTAATGGCATCACGGATCCATCTAGAAAGCGTCGCTTTGGTGACCGCCTTCCTCTGAACCCCCACGCCAAAAGAGACAAAGAGTTGTGTCGATGAGCGACTGGCCGCCGTCCTCTGGCAATAGAGCTTCAAGGCTCTCACCGGGCAGAGGCAATGTAACCGCCTGTCCTCCGCCGAAGCGAAGGGAGGCGGATGAAAAGCCACCAATTCAACCGGATCTGGGGCCACCACCCCGGTCTTTGTAACGAACGCCAGGTTTGGTTTAAGCAAAACCCTCCTGTCGTTGTTCAGAAAATTCATGCACTCCGGGCTCACCGAGAGCGCATGCAAGTCACTGACCCGTTTAGCCGTGGACAGGGCCACCAAAAGGACCGTTTTTAGACTAATGACCTTCAGGTCCATAGACTCAAAAGGCTCGAACGGGTGACGGCACAGTGCCTCCAGCACCACCGTCAAATCCCAGACTGGGAACAGTGGCCTGTTGACCGGTCTAGCTCTTCTGGCGCCGTTCATAAATCGGCGCACAAAGTTATGCTGACCCACCGTCTTGCCATCGTCGAAACCTAGGTGGCAAGCCGAAATGGCAGCCAAATATACTTTCACCGTCGAGAAGGATAAACCCTGATTTAGCCTTCCCTGTAGAAAAGTAAGAATGCTGCCCACCGGGGCCTGGACAGCCACCACCACTGGTGACTGCTCCAGACACCAAGATGCGAACATATTCCATCTGACCTCGTAAGCTTCCCTCGTGGACATGGCCCTCGCACCCTGGATGGTAGCCACCACGTCAGGGGGGAAGCCACATGAATTCAAATTCGCCCTCTCACGGGCCAAACCCATAGGTCTAGGTCCTGAGGGCGCTCGTGGAACAGCTCGTTCCCTCCCTGCCTCACCAGGTCTGCCCTGGGAGGGAGGGGCAGAGGCGTATCGTAAAGGAGCGGAGCTATCTCCGACCTCCACGTGCCCCATGCTGGAGCCACCAGCAACACCGACAACCCCTGGAGCCTGACCCTCTCCAAGGTGGGGAGGATCAACTCCATTGGCGGGAAGGCATAAAGCAGTTCGCTCGGCCAACTGTGTGCCAAGGCGTCCATGCCCATGGAACGGTCCCCCCTCTTCACTGAGAAGAACCGATAACACTTCGCGTTCTCTTCGGAGGCAAACAAATCGACCCGTGGGTGACCGAATCTGCGCCAGATATCCTTCGCCACTACCGGGTGGAGTGACCATTCCCCGTACCGGAGACCGCCCCTGGACAGCAAGTCCGCTCCGAAGTTCAGGAGGCCCGGTACATGAGACGCCCGTATGGACGCGCGCCGTGACTCGCACCAAAACGTTATCTTGCGTGCTAGACCATCCAACACCAGGGAGGTCAAGCCTCCCTGCTTGTTGATAAAACACATGGTTGTCGTATTGTCCGTTCTGACCGCGACATGACAACCCAAGATCTGTGCCTCGAAATGTTTCAGAGCGAGGAAAACCGCCAGCAGTTCCAGGTAGTTGATGTGAGCCGACTGCAGTGTCGGATCCCACAGTCCCCTGGTCCACCTGCCCTCGTGGACGGCACCCCACCCAGTCAAACTGGCGTCCGTGGTGATGACTTTCCACGAAATCACAGCTCCTATACTGACCCCCTGGGACAGAAAGGCTGCCAGTGACCATGGTCTGAGTGCCTCCACACACCATGGAGACACCATCACAAGCCGACGACCTGAGGTGGGTGGGATCCGAAGGGCACTCAGCCACCTCTGAGCGGGTCTCATGTAGAGCCTGCCTAAGCGGATTAAGTGAATGGCTGAGGCCATGAGACCTACTGCTTGCATGCATTGTTTGTAAGTAACCTTCCGCCCCAGGCGGAAAGATCTCACACAAGCCAAAACGCTGTCTGTCCTCTCCTTGGATAGACGTGCCCTGAGCGTGTTCGAGTCCAGCGAGATTCCCAGGAAGGTGGCCCGCTGGGACGGAACCAAAACGCTCTTCTTGACGTTGATTGTGAAACCCAGTGACGTCAGATGGGAGATGGCCACGGCCGTGTGCCGTGCCACCTCCTCCTCCGAGCCTGCGGCTATCAACCAGTCGTCGATGTAGGTCGACAGACGGATTCCCTGTCTCCGTAGTGGAGCAATGGCCGCGTTGGTACACTTCACAAACACCCGTGGGCTCAACGACATACCAAAAGGGAGAACCATGTACTCGTACACTTCCCCTTCGAAGCCGAAGCGCAGGAATTTTCTGTGCGGGGGATAAATTGGGATGTGGAAGTAAGCATCTTTCAGATCGATACTTGTCCACCAGTCGCCCTGACGCACCGTGCGTAATAACTTCACGGTCGTTAGCATTTGAAAATGAAAAACCTCCAGGAACCTGTTGAGTCCCTTCAGATTCAATATGGGTCTTACGCCCCCCCCTTTCTTTTTCACCAGAAAATATTCCGAATAGAACCCCAGACGGTTCTGATCCGGAGATAATTTCTTTATCGCGCCCTTGTCTAGAAGGGAGGCTACCTCCTCTCTTAAGGTTTTGGCCGCTTGGCCCGACGCTCGAGTGTACAATACCTTGTCTGTCATGGGCGGCTTCCTGGCAAACTGCAGTCTGTAACCCTTGTGAACGGTGCGCAGCACCCAAGGGGACGGCTTGCAAAGTTTCCATTGATCCAAGCATTGAGCGAGAGGCTTGTTGCTGGATGCTGCCGTCGTTAGTTTCACTGGTCGTGAAACCGTGACCATGGGAACCGGAGACGCTAAAACTCTGCTCAGCGGAGCTACAGCTGTGGAGCTCGCTAGAGACAAAGGAGGTTGCGTCGATCCTGACGTTCTGCGTGAAGAGATCACGTGGCCTAGTGCGGAAGTGTTCCACACTATCCCCTTGTTGCCTACAAGGTCCGCCGCCATCTTGTCTAGGCCCCTCGGCCTGACTAAAGGAAGCGACGGATCCGCCTCTACTGACGGAGGCACTCTGTTGCCCTCCAGAGGCTGGCGTGACACGGTGCACGGCAGGCTGTAAACATTGGGGTGACCCTCGGCCCGCGCCGCCATTTTGTAAACCTTCCTTTTCACAGTGGGCCTCTGGCGCCCTCTGCTGGATGGATGGTAAAAATGGAAATTTCGGCGTGACCCTTGTACATTGGCGTTTAGAATTAGCAATGGATTTAATACCTTTGTCTTGTTCATAGCATGCACAATATTCATCCCAGCAGCGCTTGGACAGTCTCCAAAGGGACTGTCCAAGCGCTGTGGGCTCATGGTTGGAGGGCATTGATACGGAGGGGCCCCCCCAAGGGGGGTCCCTCCGCATCGCCGCTCTGAGGCGGGTGAAAGAATGAGAGGTTTTGTATTTTTCAGAACATTTATTTGAAACACACTTGACACACAAACACCCTGGCAAACAACATGTGGACAAGTTAAAACAGCAGAGGCCTGGCTCTGTAACACTGTTACTTTCTGTCGCTTGTTTTCCGTCGGGGCCATGAAAAGGCCAAGTCTTTTTCCCGAGGTGACCAGGGGGGCTAATCCCCCCCCACTCCATCCGTGTGGATGTGGGGGGGGCAGCCGAACAACCGGTAACACCGGGGGGCAAATGTCAAACACGCTGCCCGCGACCACGTCCTCTCCCGCCGCCGCGTCGAGTGGATCTGGGGGAAGAAGGGGGAGGGGGGGAGCGGAGGTCCTTGCGACGGACGTCGCCGACTCCCAGCGACATGGGCCCTTCCACTCTGGTGGGACGGGCTGAGGAGTTGCGGGAGCTGCCGCTGGCGCTGGATTGGCGAGGCGAGGAGAGTCTCCCCCTTAAGGCAGACCTCTCCTGGTGGGGTCTGCCAGGTTGGGGAGACCTCGGGGCCAAAAGACCCGCCGCTGCCTCTTTCCGGGCCCTCGCCGACTCCGTGGAGTCCTTCAGGTACTTTTCTGCCCCGCAGAAGAGGTTACCTGCTGTGAGTGGAAGGGCCAGCAGCTTCTTTTTTGCGTCGATTTTCTGCGCGACTTTTGTGAAGGTGGCGAGGTCGAGCCACCGCACCCTCTCGATGGTCGCGCAGTCGTCCAACACCCGGCCGGTCCAATTAATGGCGTGTTGGGTGCAGGAGATGGTGAGCTGGTTCAAGCGATGCAGCTCCTTCGCGTCATCGCCCCATTTTTCCTTCAGCTCCGCGAGCCGCACGGCAGAGGAGCCCTGGAGGATGGTGACGGCGTTGAGGGTCTTTGCGACCTGTCCGGCCGCGGCGTAGGTCTTTTTCAACGCCGCGGAGGATTTTCTCAATTCTTCATTGTAGAAAGACGGTGTGGCGCCCCCAAGCACCACCGTACCTGACTGCATGTCCTCCAGTCCTTCTGCCAGCACCGGGTCCATCGGAGGGACTTCGATCAGCCCCAGGTCCCTGGCGGAGATTAGGTCGATGGGGAAGGCTAGCCTTTGCGGGTCTTGATGATCCCCCCAGGAGCTCATCAAGGCCGTCTTGAACCCCATTGCTTCAGGGAGCTTCTTGGACTCCACCACCCGTGTTGGTGGAGCCTCCAAGCCCTGGAAACCTACTGCAGTAGCGGTGGCGTTGCGGCTCTCCACGGGCTGCACCAAACCGCACCTGGCGATGGCCCGCTTGAACACCGCCGTTACCGGTTCGACGACCACTTCTTCGACGGTTTCGGGGTTTTCGCCTATCCCGTCGGCGCTCGCCATGGACACCTCTTGGACCTCCTGGTAAGACGCGAGGTCCAACTCGTCCTCCAGCTCCTCGAAGGCCAGTGACTCCTCGCTGTCGGCCAGCGAAGCAGCCCAGTCGTAGTGTCGACGGGGGGAGGTGGAGGCGCTGCTAGTTAGCTGCGGCGGCGATATATGCGCAGCGGCAGCGGCGGAGGGTGGCGTCAGCGTCGTCGCCGCTAGCCGCTTCATCTTCGGCGTCGGCACCGGTGGGGGTCCCATGAGTGTCTTCTCGGGCGGCACTCCTGGGGTCCCTGTGCCGGTGGCGGCGGAAGCTCCGGCTGAGTCTTCCCTGACCCAGCGGACCAGGGTCTCTACCCTGTCCAGCCGGGCGTCGAGCTGCTGGCTTGTGAAGGACGAGCACCCATGGCACTCGTCCCTCTCGCCCTGGCGCTCCTTAGCGGTGAGCGCATGGTCGACCCCCAGGCAGTAGATACAGACGCGGTGGGGGTCGTCTGCGGCGACGAGGAGGCTACAGCTCGGTCGTCCGCAGGTCCTCGGTGGTTCCATCTTGGTCCTCGGTCTGGGAAAACAACAGGCTAAAGCCTAGCCAGTAGCGTAGCCTAGTAGCTGCTAGTATTAGCCTAGCCACTGAATGAATGAATGAGCTAGTAGCTGCTAACCGGTGTTAGCAGCTAACCGGCTTTTTCAGCTAACCGGCTTTTCCAGAACAGACCAAGAATTAAGGAAAACTGAGAGGATAGGTAAATAATAATACTTAATAATAAGTTCCGGGAGAAAACTTATTTGCAAGGATTTTCCCGTGGGGATATACTCTGTATTCCCGCTTTGGGTTAAGTTGTAAAATTTCTTGCTTCTTGTGTGTGAATTTCTGCGCATTCGCTTGCAGAGTGGAGAAAAGAGGAAGAGCCTACGTCACGAGGGAGCTTTATACTCCCGGGTCTTCCGGACTCGTGACATACCCTTAGCCAATCAGTATTGGCACCGGGAGCGTGTGTGTTGCTCTGTCTCATCGCCTGAGGGCGCTGATATCCCATAGTGAGTAGTAAACGGAGAACCGTGGTAAAACTGAATGTGCCTGCATTAAAGTAATCCAGTGTAACTTTTTTCAATTAAACAGTTATTTATAATTTTTCACAATAACCTTTCCACATAAATGTTTACTGACTTTTATTTATGTAGCCAATTTATATATTTGCGGCAAAATGACGTAGGCACAGGAAATGTACTGGAAATGTATTTACTTGTATGTTACAGTTGATAAATACAGTTTCTGACAACGCTTTCCACAATATATCTGGGCACTAGGACCCTGCAGTATTCCTTTTTTAGCGTTCCTTCCATATAGACAGGCTGTAATGACCTAGGATCTACAAGGAATGTCACTAAAACAGACTTCAAACATAAAGTTACACTGTGTGACTTTAAGTCGATGTTAAAAATACAAACCTTGGATCATGATTCAACTCCCTATATACTGTAGGCCCCATTTCCGCATTACAAGATGTTACGCCATTTTGTGCTTCAAAACACACTTTTTGTTACTACTCTTACGTGTGTGTGTGTGTGTGTGTGTGTGTGTGTGTGTGTGTGTGTGTGTGTGTGTGTGAGTGAGTGAGTGAGTGTGACTTATAGTGCTTGTCCTTAATTAGTACCCAAAGTCGCTTTACAAAACAAATCAAAACTAGAAAAAGTGCTCCTCGGAGCACAGGTCTCCGCCAGGTTAGGTAGGTTATTGTGGCCTCCTGGTGGCGCTATAATAGGCCAATGTGAAAAGAGTGCCATTTTTTCTTAGGCCTTAGTTCATGATTCGAGGCATTTTGTTCAAAACGAACCAATCCTGCAAACTTTGGAAGCCAATCTTAGGTAATCAGGATGAAATATGGGAATTCGGACAGAAACCGTGTTGATCACATGACTATAGAGATACTGTGTACCGATTTGTGTGATGCTTAGACAAAATCTGTAGGAGTAATATGAAAACAATGTTTTGCACCAATCAGCCTCCTGGTGGCACTATAACAGGCCAAGTTGAACATTTTGGGCCAGAGGTTTGGCTTTGGCATCCAGGGAGTGTGTGTGCAGTTTCGCAGCGACCAGGCCAACCGTGCCGGAGATTAGCTGTTCACAGACAGACAGACAGACGGACACACGGACGGACGGATGGACGGATGGACAGGGTGCAAAACATACTCTCGGCCATGCCTTTCGGCGTGACGGAGACAATAAACAACTTTATTAGGAGAGAAAAAGTTAAAAGGCTAAAAACAAAAAGTAGAAAGGGAGATTTGGTTTGAGTTAGGCGGGGAAAGCAAGTCTGAAAAGGTGGGTTTTGAGGGAGGCTTTGAACACGGCAAGGGTGGGGGCAGCTTTGATGTGAGGTGGGAGTGGGTTCCAAAGGGAGGAGGCTGCAACTGAAAAAGCTCTGGGGATGTCCAGGAGGTTGGCATTACCAGACCTGTGGGAGCAGGAGGGGGCGTGGCGTTGGAGGAGGTCAGAGAGGTAGCGGCGAGCCTGGTTATTGACGGCCTTGTAGGTGGTGATGAGTATTTTGAAATCTTACTGAGTCAGTGAAGGTCGTGGAGGACTGGGGTGATGTGCTGTCTGGATCGGGCTCTGGTGAGGAGGCGGGCAGCAGAGTTTTACACATATTGAAGTTTCTTGAGAACTTTGGAGGTGGCACGGTAAAGGAGGCTATTGCAGTTGGAGAGGGTGGGATAGACTTTGGTGGAGGGGGTGACAATGTAGCCATCAATGTTCAGTGAGAAGTTATTAGTGGAGCGAGTGAGGTCATCTGGACCAATAATGAGGACTTCAGATTTATTTAAGTTAAGTTTCAGGACGTTTTTTTGCATCCAGGTTGTAATGTCAGTCAGTCAGGCAGGGTGGAGTGGGTGGTAGCACTAATGGTTTTGAAGGGGAGGTAGAGCTGTGTGTCATCGGCGTAGCAGTGAAAACGGAGGCCATGGCGGCGAAGGATCTGTCCGAGGGGGAGAATGTAGAGAATAAACAGGAGAGGGCCAAGCACGGAGCCCTGGGGGACACCATGGGTGACAGAGATTGTGAGAGATTTGCAGTTGTTTATGGAGATGAATTGATGTCTGTCGGAATGTGAACCAGGAGAGGGCAGTGCCGGTGATTCCGAGGGTGAATTTGAGGCGTGAGAGGAGTATGGGGTGGTTGATGGTGGCAAATGCAGCACTGAGGTCAAGGAGGATGAGGATGTTGAGTGAGCCGGTTTCACAGGAGAGCAGGAGGTCATTGGTAACTTTGATGAAGGCAGTCTCTGTACTGTGTTTGGAGCGGAAACCGGTTTGGAATTGTTCAAAGAGGTTATTGGATTCGAGATAAGTGGTGATTTGAGTAGCGAGAACACGTTTCAGGATTTTTTGGCAGAAAGGATAGGTTGGAAATGGGCCGGTAGCTGTTCAAGACCAGGTTTGTTGAGGATGGCTGTGACGGCTGGGGGGGGGGGGCACAAAACCAGAGGAGAGGGAGGCGTTAACAGTTTAGTGATGAGTGGGGAGGGAGTGGGGAGGCAGTCCTTAAGGAGAGTCCAGGGAGCAGGTTGAGGACTTCATAGCAGCAACAACAGAGGAGAGGTCAGATGGGGTAATATCGAGGAATGTGGAGTGAGTAGGGAGTTGGGGGGGGGGGGGGGGGGGTGGTCAGCTGGTTATGGATGGTGTTGATTTTATCATGAAAAGGAAGTTATAGCATTTGTCCACAGTGAAGGAGCGTGAGATGGTGTCCATGGGTTTGAGGAGTTTATTGATGGTGGAGAAGAGAACTTTGGGGTCGCCATTGCCAGAGTGGATGATTCCAGAATAGCAGGACGAGCGGGTGGAGTTGAGGGTGTCTTTTGTAGAGCTGCAGGTGTTGTTTATAGATGTCATTGTGAATGGCGAGACCAGTTTTCTTGGCAAGCTTTTCTTAACTGTCGGCCCTTTGTTTTGAGGAGGTGTAGTTCATCAGTGTACCAGGGGGCAGTGTGTGGGTGAAGGAGACAGAACGTGTTTGAGTGGGTGCAAGCTGGTCCAGGCAGGAGGAGAGTGAGTCATTGTAGATGTTGACCAGATCAGTGGGGGAAACAGTCAGAGTGCAGGAGGAATCGGAAATGGTGTTGGAGAGGGATGTGGAGAGGGAAGATGAATTTATGGACGTGAGGTTCTATAACATCACTAACTGACATAAGGGCCGGTCCCCGGTTGAAACAGCTATAGCCTTTCACAGTATAGACTCATGCTTATTCAGACAATTCTCTTGTGAATAACATTTACCCTGTTTGTACAATATGTCTATCATTTTGGTACTCCCTTAAGGAACACTGTTTAATCTCATTGAGTTAAAACGATTACAAACTGCATATTTAATAACTAGATTAGTGTACCTGTTTTAGGGGGTTACTGAACCATCTGTATCTGTTGCATCTCTTTATTTTAACACTTTATACTTTAATATATATGTAACTTTCATATTTGGAAAGTGCCCTTTTTACTCAAATTAGCTTTGTAACCATTTGTAAACGGCAAAGGAATGGACTTTTAGATGTGTAAAGGCAGCCTAAGACATGATTAAATTATAGTGAAACCATGCTGAATACATCCACAGACTAATGAGATGAAACAGCTCAGTCAGTTAGTGAGAACTTTATTATCCATTTAGGAAAAATTGTTTTGCAGACAGAATCACACAAGTAACATTGGGATAATGGATAATGGACACAGAGAGTACACAACACTACAATACAGTTCATGAAACTCGTGTTTGGCAGAAATTAACCCCTAAAAACCCCACCATTTTATAAATACAAACTAGAAAAGGGTACTCCACAGAGCACAGGTCTTCACCAGGCTGGGTGGCCCACCCAGGGCTGTGTCAGTCATGGGTTGCAGGACACAACGAAGCTGCGGGGCGAAATAGCATTTGTACGACATAAAAACCTCTTTGGGGGTCCGCCCTATAGAGGCGAATTTGGGGTTGGTTGGATGTTGCGTTCACGATACAAGGCTTTTCTTTTATAGGCCCAGTCCGCAAATCTTTGAAGGCAATTACATAGCTTAACCCCAACCCTTCTTTGACCTACCACACACACACACGCACACGCACACACACGCGCACGAAAACAAAGGCTTGCCTCCCGGCCTGTCAGTCTGGCGAAGACAATAATTTGCTAACATGATGTAATGGTATAAGGTAAATGCTATTAAATAGCAGATGTAATTGGGAGTATCCCTGCGGTTTGTGGAACTGGCACAAAGGCGTTATGTAGAGAACTCTGAAAAGGAACAATACCAGTGCAGTAATCAAATAAAAATTCATTACAGCCAAAGGACTCAACCATCGCCAATTTGATTCTCTTTTGTCCAAAAATAATATTTTATATGGGCTAACCTGCCACACTATAATACGCTGGTTGAGCAGAGGGGCTGTGTTGAAATGTATCTTTCAAATAGATTATGTCTGGAAATTGGACTCATGAATGACAAAGTTGTTACAGACAATGCTTGAATTGTCTGTAATTGGTACTCACCGGTACAGAGAACCAGTTATGTGGCTTTCCGGCCACCTGTTCACCCTTATTAGCCCACTTATGATTACATACTGCCTCTCACTGGTCAATCTAGGTATGCATGTTGGGAAGCCGTGCCCAATTGCACACGTCATTCCCCCAGCACTTTCAACGCTGCCCGCGACCACTTTGACAGAGGAAATACTGCAACATTTGGGATTTAATTTGGCTACAGCGATTAAACAGTGGGAAACATTAATGAACCAAGCTGAAATGGACACTTATTTCTACCTGACAAATACACTTTCAATTAAACAATTTGTCAGTTGCTGATTTGCACTTTTGCTTGTCCCAATAATGTTCACAAAACAAATTCAACATACTGTAGAATGCAGATGGGCCTAATAATAAATATACACAGATTAGTTTGAGGAGAACCTTTAAAGTTTTATAGGGGTACCATCTGTTAACCGTGTGCGTTGCATAATATACTTTCAGCTGCTGCATATGTAAAGCAGCCACCCACCAGTAACGTCCCCAGTTTTAGAAATAAGATATTATGGGCATCACATAACTGTATGTCTGCAGTAAGCTCAAAAAGAGTGTCAACACACATCATTCTGTGCTGTGTTAGTAGACAATGCTAAAATAAATTGTCTTCATCACGCAGAACATTATGTTGTAGCCCTAACCCTACTACGTATGTAGTTTGAAATCAAAAACACTTTAATACATTTTCTGTATGATGGTCATCACCTTGAAGTAGTACTGAAGGACTATATTTCACAGTTTGCTGCAGTGTGAGGGCATGTGAGTCATGGACATTCACTCTTTCAAGCCAAGAGTCTAGCCATGAGAACGTTACTAAACTGAAAGGTCACTTTAAAACACTGTTGTCAACGAGTGATGGCACACACAGTATTGCTGTATACCAATGCTACACACACACACACACACACACACACACACACACACACACACACACACACACACACACACACACACACACACACACACACACACACACACACACACACACACACACACACACACACACACACACACACACACACTTCACATCTGTACAGAGATGCATACCGTACCAACCAATCCTCAGGTTGTAACCTATCAAAATAAGCAAATATTTCAGCAAATTGAGGCACAGTAGTATTTCCCCAAATAAACAGGTGCATCAGACACACGTCTCTGAAGTGTAGCCCAAGCAAACAGACTGGACTAACTGCATGATACATTAATCCATCAGCTACTGTACACTTTCCTGTGAACTGAATCACACAGTAAAACCAGGGCTGACTCTTTATATTCTTAGCCTGAAATGACCTGAGCTGAGAATAAAATTGTGGCGCCTATGAGTTCCAGCTTGTGCCATACATCACTAAAAGTACCTCTGATATAATGCCTCATTTAGGCAATGCGTCATGTTTTTCACTTGGAGACCAGTTATTTTGGCGACTTTGTCCTATGAACAGACTGTGTACATTAGGCTTAAGGGACAGAGCTAGGCTCTGCTTGCCTAATGGTCACAGCAGCGGATGTGTTGAACTTGTTAAAATGCATTCATTTTGCTGGCTTGCTTTGGGAGAATGGCACAAGCTATCGACAATTTGACCTGATATCAGGGCTCTGTTCTCATTATGGTGCATTGACTTGGGCAGGATGCCTAGCTCTCTGTTAAGCACTGGCAGCAGAGATCTAACATATAGATCTATGCAACACAAACATTCAACACAAACATTTGGGGCACGGTTTGGGTCTCGATAAAGATAAATTGGTGCAAATGGATCTTATGGCATTATTCTTCACAGCACTTTCCATTTCCATTCCTTTCCAATAACCCTCTGTAATCCCCTGGAAACGTGAGCTCCAGCAGTCTGTACACTTTGTCCAATCCAAATGCATAGAGGACAGTAATATGGTTTGTAGGAAGGAGGCACAGTGTTGAATTCTAATTGTTTTGAGGGGAAAGGGATTCACAGGTTGTTATGGTAACGCGTATCAGAATGGACAAAGCAGGGGGAGGGATGTAAGAGTGGCAGATACAGCATGGGTAAATGAGTGAGAGAGTGAACTAACAAGGGAGAGAGATATATATAGAGAGAAAGAGAGGGAGAGAGAAAAAGAGAGAGAGAGTTGAAATGTTGGTAATTTATACAGGAGGCTTATAAATCTACTGTATGTCTAAATATGTAACCATAATGTGGTATGGAGTATAGCAATACACTGGGGTGAGTAGAATACAGTACAATCAGTACACTATCGCTTGCGCTATTTAGGATGAGCACCTACTGTACATAAACATCTAATTAAGTTGTTACTGGAAAATAGGGTTGGCATAACAGCATATATGTCATGTATTAAGTAAATGTAACTGCACACACACAACTTGCACACACACTCCCAGAAGGAAGAACCCCCTTTTCCTCATGGTGGCACTATAAGAGGCCGCTTAACATTTTAGAACTCTTGGATTATATTGACGCCTGGATTCCTTGGATCATGCCACTACTCACCATATCGGCCCCAACCATTTGTGCCCACAGCCCGACAAGATTTTCTGCCATTTTGCCTTTTCTTCAAAATACACTTTTGCTCCTACAGATTTGGAAAATAAACACAAATCAGTGCACATTATCTCTGGAGTCATGTGATCAGTCAAGATGACTCAGTCAGATTTCCCATATTCCATTCTGATTATCTATGATTGACTTTTGCAGGCGCTGGGTAGCCAACCCGGCCTGGTGAAGATCTGTGCGGCAAAGGGCACACTTTTCTAGTTTATTTATTTATTCATTCATTCATGCATTCATTCATTTATTTTCAATAATATAACCTAAATGATTTCTTAATCTTTTAAACAATTAAATCCAGTGTGACATTACTGAAACTTAGCAGTCAGGGAATCTAATTATGTTCTATAACAATTTCCATTCTCCTTATGTTATGTCCTTCCATAGCTGTCGTGATTTACTGTCCTCTGTCCTACATTTCTGTCATTCTCTCCTATACCAGGCTTCATGTCTCACATCTCATTTTTTGTAACTGACAAGGTAATTGCCCTTGACATGAAATATGCATTTTACATTTTGCATAATACGATCACACCTGACTTCCCATCCATATATCATTATACCGCAGCCTACGCCAAGCTTTCTGTGACAGGTTAGTGTGCTTTAGTCCCAAACTTGCCAGACATGTTTGTCAAGTTGCATAAATGCCCTGGCTTCAGGTGACAGTATTTCTCACCTCCGAAATTCCAGGCCCCTCTTCATGGACTATACAGGAGGAGCATGTACGCTTCACAGCCCTTTGACATATAATTTCTTAATGTCATATCATATGCCACTTCACTCCATTTCACACATTTTCTGCCCGTCCATCTTACTGTTGGAAGATTATTGGAGAGCTTGCACTAAATAACATCTGCTCAAATACAATTATTATGCGCAATTGATTAAATCGTTGGAAGAAATTGCACTGGAAATGAAGGCTTTTTGTTCAATATTATCTACAGTGTGGCAGGTATTTAAGATTTAAGGGACAGTGCCCTCAATACGCTCTTACTGTACCATGTGCTGTTTACATTTCTGACTAATAAAGTATTCATTCAATCAATCAATCAACACACCAGATTAGGACAGGATGTTCATTATACCATAATTCTTAGCTAAATAGCATTTTATTTTAGTCAATATTAAAGTACAGAATCAGAAAGGACGTAACAGTTGCTGAGAATGACCAAACAGTTTGGATCGTACGGCTTATTAGGGTTACATTGTACAATTTCTTAATAGTCACAAGGGGAAGGCCTGAAAATGTACATGTGAAAGTTTTATTTTCTTTTATAAACGCTGCACTGATCAATGTGTACACACCAGCTGTCCATGTAGATGTTTTCCCCTCCTTTCAAAAGCATTTTATCAAATTCCAGTCCGACCTGTTAACAGAGCTTCTGCCAGATTTGTTGAAAGATTTTAACTGGCATATTCCTCACTTTAAATTCTGCTGACCCCCTCTCATGCTTCCCATCGCTGCGTAATGGCTGATTTTCCAGCACAAGATTACTTCAAACTCCACTTTTAGTCCTACACACACACACACACAACATGAATACTCTTTTCATATTAACAAGCTACAGTACATTAAGGTTTGACTTTCAGGTGAATGATAGATAAGCAAGCATTAAAATGTTTTAATAATAATACTATTTAATATATAACTGTAACCTCAGAAGCACACAAAAAACATAGATAAACAAATGAAGACAATAAAATCGCACAGCACATAAACTCCTATTACACAATCCCCATAAAGCATTTCCAATACAAACAATAACGCGACTAAACGATGATAAAGAAATAGCACATAACTTAATGTGCCTACTTGGCATACAGGGAAATCTCCCCCATCCACTAATGTCCCCGGATGCTGCAATATTATACATAGCCATTGCCCTCAAACCACTAATGAATATTACAAATTATGGTATGTCTTCATAAGAAATGGAGTTGGTCTATTACTAACCTGCAATGCAACACAATATAAAGGTTTTCCTCAGACCAAGTCCACATAACTTAAGACAATCCCCACTGAAGCAATTGTGGCTCAGATCCAGCACAGACAAATATCAAAGTGGTGTCTGCTGCCGGGGAGGAGAGATAAAAAACCTGCAGTGAACCAAACTGGGCCAAACATTATCTGAATGCAATGAATATAGGCCTGCAGTCACAACAGGTTTCTGCTGCCAGTAAAAAGATTGGATGAGGGCCTGGACTTTGGGTTTGTTGGATATGAACAGTTTTAAACACACAAATGGGAAATGTGTCTGTAAAGGGATTATTATTGTGGGTGCAGTTGAGAAATGGAACTCAACCTGATCATCAATCTATCATTCCGCCATAGGCGAGAGCTTCTCGAATGGGACTAAAATGCCTCAGACTCATCATCATGCTGTATTTAGACCATTTGGGAAAAATGGAACTCCTCTCAGGAAGAACATTATCACTCAGTGGCATGAGCATTGTGGCTGATTTATCACTACCCGAGCGCTTGCTTTTGGTGCATGCAGTGTTTTAAAAACACTTCTGTTGCACTCTGTAGTACTGAGACAGAGTGTGTGGAGTACAGACTGAAGAAAGTTACAGCTTCCAGGTAATAAATTGTGCTGATAGATTTTCAGAAGTTGTTGCCATTCTGACTCGGTTTCAATAACAATAACAACCAGTTCCAACCTATATGAACTTCCGTTCTGTTGATACCAAAAAAAGAATAGCTTTTTGGTCAGCAGTTTAGCTCCTACATACAGTACAGTATTATAGCTACATATTATAGCTAATGCCCAGAAGTTATGATGGTAAATTATCTTGAGGGCTTGCCTCTCCTCTCCCTGTCCATCCTTAGTTAACATTATATACTAGGAATGTTTGCTTAATGCTACAAGAAAATAAAACCCATTACCCATCAACTTTTGACAATATGTGTCACAGAGTAGAAACGCACAGAAAGCAAAATAACCTGGACAAATAGCCTAGATACCAGGAAATGTACACATGCTTAAGTTATTTGTCAACTGTCGCAAGATGGCACTGCAGTAATGCTACCACCATTTTGGACTAACACTGACAACTGTTAAAATTGTATAATTATAATTATGAATTAATTAATTAATGAATTGTGTTTGTTTGTTTGTTTGCTTGCTTGTTCGTTTCTTTGTTTTTCGCTAAAGATAATTATTTATTTGTACTCCATTTTGGCCCATTTTGGGCGATTTCTTATATCAGTTTCTCCTGGCTAAATCTAATGTTCAGTCATGTTAATGCAATACAATTAGTGATGAATTCATTATTTAATAAATCCGAGGGTCATCATTCTTTGTGAAGGTGAGATCAACTGTGATGGCTGGAATGCAAGTGCAAGTCTAACGTGACAAACAAACATGACCGAACAGCAATGATCACAGTCACAATTTGTTTCTCCTTCTGTCCAGAATAGTAGCAGCCTGGTTTAGCAGCTGGTCACACAGGTTGCACTGTATGAGCCAATTAGCCTCCACTTCTTCCAATAGAAGGTATTTGACCCGGATTTGTGTAACAGCAGCAGCCACAACAATCTATGGTGCTGCCATTTCTTTTTGTGTAATGTGGTCTCCTGCCTCAACTGTTATTTCACACGGCTGCACACAGCTGCAGCTAGAAGAGGCTCTAGGAGTAGCTTTACCACTCTGAGACATGTCATAAATGAGAATTAACATAACTGTGTTACGGTAATACGCTCTGTGCATAACTGTTGGTCCCTTTTCCAGAAGGTGGCCTAAACATTTCCTGTTCCAAATCTCATAGCTTCAGCAGCAGATTTTAACTTGAAACAAACTTGCCACCTTCTGTAAAAGGGAACTACTATGTCCATCAACCAACTACAATATAGTAATAATATTTAGTCATAGAAAGGTTTTAAGTTTGACAAGGCATTTTCTTTTCCTTTTTTTCTTCTTTCAAACTGGTCAGTAAGGTTCCACTGTGATTTGTCCCTTAGTATGCCCATTCAAAATCATACATGAGTAATTACAGTCAAAGTGTATCATGTAGGTTCATAATCTTTGACAGAGGGATAGATTATGTCATTATTATATTGTTAAAAAAGGTAAATGTTTTACTTAATTTGTGCTAATATTGCTTTACCACACATTTTAACATTTTATACGTAAAAATAAGTTCTGGATTGCAACTTTAAAGTTGTTTTGCAGTTTGTCTCTTCTCTGTAGTTTGTTGAAGGATTTTGGCTTGTCTCCTACTGTAGCAACATGAGGGCAGTTGGATAAAGCTGTCTATAACAGGTACAGTATCAGGAGTCATTTTTAGCCCCACTACCGGTGGGGATCTAGGGGACTTGCCAGTCCTCCAAGTGCTTTGGTCCCAAACAAGTAATTGCAAATATACTAGTTTGGAATTTGCTGCACACAGAGAACGGAGAAGCAATTTTAAAAGTGAGGGGTTTCTAGGGTTGGCCACCTTCAGTTTTTGCCTTCCAGTCTCCACAACATGCCAAATCAAAATGAATGCCATGAAGTTATTTTCTTCACCACCATGCAAATAATATTGAGTTATTTCGTCCCAATATACTATTCACCAGCATTAACATAGCATAGTGCTAAGCGATAACTTATTTTTGGTGTCTGTTAGCATTTTATCCTCCTGGCTCCTGGACCTAAAAATAAACACTGATATAATGAAACTCATTGTATTCCTATACTTCTTACTCCCTCACTCCACTTCATCTCCTTTTCCTCCTGTTGAATGCCTCTCTACTACAAACACTCTATGTCCATAGCACAATCTATAAGATAAAGGCAAACCTTAAAACGAATTCCATGTTGGCCGCGCAGTTCTGCTGAAAACCTCCAGTAGTTTATCAAAGTGATATGGATGTTCGGTGAGGACATACCTCTTCATTTGGTGTCAGAACCTCAATGCGTCAGAACCTCACCTGCAGTGCAAAGCAATAGGGATCTTCAGTCTGTCTCAGTGTGCGCGCGCACACACACACACACACACACACACACACACAGAGACACACACACACACACACAGAGAGACACACACACACACACACACACACACACAGAGAGACACACACACACACACACACACACACACACACACACACACACACACACACACACACACACACACACACACACACACACACACACACACACACACACACACACACACACACACACACACACCCTTCCTCACTCTCTTCCTCTGAAACGTGTTGCCTACTAAAGACCACATCAATTTTTTTAAGCCTAATGAAAATTATGGTGTTATTATAAGTGCTTGAAAGCCATACTTGAGTAAATAGTCCAGTTCTATATGTCCAAAAAAGAAGGTTTGTTCAAATTTTCGGGGGATTAGGAAAACTATATATTTTTGGAAACTTCAGAGTATAACAAATCAGAAAATCCATGATTCCATTTGCGCAGAAGCCAATATGGTGGCCATCTTGGATTTTGCAAAATGGCGACCTTTGAATATTCGTTTTTCAATATCTCGACTTCTAGATTACATAGCATCTGGATTCTAGTGGCTAAATCTACATTTTTAGGGTCAGGAAATCCAATGGTGCTAATTAAAAATATTTACAAATGATCAGTGGCACAGATTTGGGTCATAATCCTTGATTTTGGGGGAAAAAATGTAAATTTTCCAAATGTTTTTCCACTATTTTGACTTCTAGATTACATAGGATCATGATTCAAGTGGTTAAATCTAAAATTTTCAGGAAATCCAATGGTGCTAATTAAAATCAGTGATCAATAGCACATATTTACATAACAATCTAGAATTGTAATATATGATTATCTGAAGAGACTGACACAGATGATTTCTCTCATTGACACAAGGTTGCGTCATTTATTTACACAAACACAAACTAGACCAGTCTATACATCATCCTCACCATCATCATTGCTGTCACTAGCCAATGTATCTTGACAGTCTTCATCGTTTTGGCAGTCAGCATTACACTGACATAGCTCCGTACAGGGTAGCCCCACTGATCTGCACGAACATCTAAGTGAAGAACAGTCTGCTTTACCATCTCAATGGTTGCCTCTGGTGCTGGGAGGGACTCAGTTGTAACTGGTTTCAGCTGGCCGTCCTTGTCCTTGTAGTAGCCATTGTTGAGTGGGTCAAGGAACTCTTGCTGAGCAATGTGTGCCTGACTCCACACTCTGGCCTGGATAGGGACTCTTAAGACATGCTGCTTGAGAGCACCAAGGGTGGGTGGAAGCTTGTCCCCTTCTGCCATGTGTTTGCAGAATAGATGCCATCTCAGCTCAGGGTTGTTTTCGCAGGGCATACAAACTTAGCTACTGTAGTTAGCAGATCCTCTGTCACATCACTGGTTTGAGAAAGCATCTTCAGAGCCTCGAGGACATCTTCACCAGCTTTGAGGTAGCTGTTCCACCAGGTAGGTTTGCCTATCCTAGAACATCTCCCAGTGTTGTCTGCTCCTGTAAAGGCATGAAATGCCGGCGAAGCTTTGGCTCGGTCTGCACCCAGAATTTTCCATATTGGTGCCACTTCCAAAATCCCAGATGTCAGATGTCAGATGTCAGTGTACTGCTGACTGCCAAAATGATGAAGACTGTCAAGATACATTATACTAGTGACAGCAATGGTGATAGTGAGTGATATTCTGCAAACACATGGTAGAAGGGGACAAGCTTCCACCCACCCTTGGTGCTCTCAAGCAGCATGTCCTAAGAGTCCACATTGCTCAGCAGAAGTTCCTTGACCCACTCAACAATGGCTACTACAAGGACAAGGACGGCCAGCTGAAACCAGTTACAACTGAGTCCCTCCCAGCACCAGAGGCAACCATTGAGATGGTAAAGCAGACTGTTCTTCACTTAGATGTTCGTGCAGATCAGTGGGGCTACCCTGTACGGAGCTATGTCAGTGACTGCCAAAACGATGAAGACTGTCAAGATACATTGGCTAGTGACAGCAATGATGATGGTGAGGATGATGTATAGACTGGTCTAGTTTGTGTTTGTGTAAATAAATGACGCAACCTTGTGTCAATGAGAGAAATCATCTGTCTCTGTCTCTTCAGATAATCATATATTACAATTCTAGATTGTTATGTAAATATGTGCTATTGATCACTGATTTTAATTAGCACCATTGGATTTCCTGAAAAATGTAGATTTAACCACTTGAATCATGATCCTATGTAATCTAGAAGTCAAAATAGTGGAAAAACGAATATTACATTTTTTCCCCCAAAATCAAGGATTATGACCCAAATCTGTGCCACTGATCATTTGTAAATATTTTTAATTAGCACCATTGGATTTCCTGACCCTAAAAATGTAGATTTAGCCACTAGAATCCAGATCCTACGTAATCTAGAAGTCGAGATATTGAAAAACGAATATTCAAAGGTCGCCATTTTGCAAAATCCAAGATGGCCATCATATTGGCTTCTGCGCAAATGGAATCATGGATTTTCTGATTTGTAATACTCTGAAGTTTCCAAAAATGTATAGTTTTCCTAATCCCCCGAAAATTTGAACGAAATTACATATAGAACTGGACTAAAAGGTACAGATGTATCTTACCTGAAGGATATTTCTACTCCAGTCAGCCCTAAGAAAATCACTTGTAAAGTAGCTCACATCATATTAAGAAATTCATTCATTGGCATATCAACATAAAAGAGCACAACAGATGAGTTTTGAGTGGCTTTCAAATCAATCAATTGGTTAGTTTAGAGTAGATTTTGTCCATCTTCCATCTTCTACATCTCTATCCACTTGTAGGTTTTACACAGTATGATTCATTCATCCTCAACAGTGCCCTGGGTTGAATGATGGGCTAACTCTCCGTTATTAATTAAATGCATCATAAGAGCTTGTGCTCTTATCAGCGGGAACACAAAAAAAAGCAAAAACCTTTCCTTCATACGAACATGTAAACACTTCACCTTGCCAGCCTTCCTCCAATTCTCTTCTCACAAAGACACTACAATGCCAGGGACAAAGTCTGTACATTATAAAGGACTGGCACAGAATTGATCCTATCAAACATCAAAAGGCATGAATGCAGTATGAAGCAGGCCCTAATAAGTTACCATAATGGACATAATATGTCCATTGTTGTGTCCTACAGTATATAACACACAACCATGAACACGGTCTTGTGGCCCCCGACTTCAAGTCATTATACAATTGTGGCCCCCTGCCTAAACTAGTTGAATACTCCTGATGTAGAGTGTCAATCTTAAATATGGAATACTAAATGAAAGGTAGAACAAAGAAAAAGGTAATGTAAAGCTAACGTACTTAATGGACATTTTGGGGGAAAGAAAAGTCATGTGCATCTATTGATCAGAGATTATTTTTTTCTGAGGATTTAAAACACACTTGAACGGTCAGTGACTATTATATTCTTGATTGTGCTTCTACTGAAATATTAACTATTTTAAAATTCAGATATTCTTCTTTTTTTTTTACACATTCAGAGAAGCATATGGTGACCCCTCCAAATTATTTGTCGACCCCTCAGGGGGTCCCTCCAAATTATTTGTCGACCCCTCAGGGGGTCGCGACCCCAAGGTTGAGAACCACTGGTTTAGAGAGTGAATTATTCAGATTAGGAAGCTACTGTAGGCGGGTTCACAACGCTCACACACTGCTTCCAATTAAAATCCATCCGAATTTAACACTCAACATGGTAGATGACACTGCAGAGAGACTCAGCATTGAGGTTGAAATAATAATATAAATGAGAAAACAGCAAATCATGAATATCATTTTCAACCATTTTTACGGGTTCGGTTGGCCAATCAGGGAAGCCGATGCATACCCTTCCCCCACAAAATTGGTCCGTCCTTCGCAATCCCGTGTACGATATTTGCGCAAACCGTTACGTGAACTTGGCACTGCACACGCGCGGGTCATGTGCGACACTCAAGCCAAGTTTGAGGCCCTTTGGTCGGAAGGACAGACAGACAGACAGACAGACAGACAGACAGACACACACACACACACAGAGGCTTTGTTAATTAAAAGATAGAAGGTAGATTCATGTAGAGAACCACAGTGTGCTGCCTGTGGGCAAATGTGTTGTTGTTGTTGTTCTAAGCTTAATCATTTTGCTAAAATCTGTCGTTCAGCCCCAATGTGCCACCACAACGCAGGCTCCCCAATCCACTTCTGACTGCACAGAAATTAATAATGTTCTCTCCACACGAGTATCATTTAAAACATGCACCATACAGCTGGGGAGGGGTGCTTTTCCATGTCCCGATAGGACCTCCATCCATAAGCCTGTGGCGGTATGCTCAATAACGGGCATCTTCGAAATGCCTGTCTGCTATGGTACGAGGTACCTGGCCCCCTTCCCCTTTCATGTGGCATGGCGGGAGCCAACCTCCTTGGTCTTCTAGACCATAGAGTTATAATATATCCAGCGAACGGACGGCCTCGCCCAAACCCATTCATTTCAATGAAAGTTGTTCACCAGCGCATGAAGTACCCGGAAGTACCTCTACTTCCTAGATTGTCTCCAAAAGTTGGTGTACTGTCCTCAATTTAAGTGCTATATATCTTGACAGTCAGATAAACTCCTCATTGACATTAAGACACTCAGTTGTTCCATATCCACAGGTTTAATAACGTACATGGAAGGTGAAACTGAAACATACAATTAAGCATTATCAAATTTCACTTTTGTAAAAAACAATACTCATCTACAATTATCAATAAACATGCAAGCATTAGGTACATACCCACGATTCTATCAAAGGGCGTACGATGTAGGTAGATGCAGCTGGATTCTCACAGACACAATACAGAGCCTCAAACTCAGCCATGTGCTAAACTCACTCTACTTCCTGGTTACAGGTGATCACATGACATGCTTTTTTATTCTCTATGCTACTGGTCACATGACTACTGATACATTCTGTTCTTAAAGTGACCACACCCAATTACAGAACATACAGAAACAAAACAAACTTATAAAATATTAACTTAAGTTGCAACATTAAATGTTGTAACGGAACAGTTGGAGCCAATAGAAGAGGCACACTAGCCTTTCAGGCGGTAGAACTAATATTAGGTGGCTTCAATAATCCTCCGCGGTTCTGGGGGCATGGTCTGGACCAGGTGGCAAGCATGCCGTCTTGAAAATTAAGCCAATGAGGCAGTTGATTAACTTTTTGATTGCCAGACTGACAGTGTGCCACTGCTCCCAGCGAAAAAAAGCGATTTTACTGTACCTTTGAAAAATCATGGAATATTCTCTGTGACCTCCGTCCTCACGGAGATCGTCTCATTACACGCACAGCGTTCTCGTAGTATGGGGGGGGGGGGGTAATCCATTGCACAGCTGTGGCCATTTGAATGAGGCTTGTTTTTACCGTAAGGCAAGAGGAACGGAGAAATAGCGATTTCACCATAAGAAATAAAAAGCTTAAATTTTTTAAATGACGTCAATTCCGGGTCTGTTGTCATCAGGCAGTGAAAGCATCATTCATAGGATAGATAACAGCACCATCTGGTGGAAAACCACTGAAAACACAAAACTCGTCCAAACGTTGGCAGGCTCCGCCTTGGCAGCATTCGGCGAGGAAGCGCGTCCATGGCAGGCGTTAACGTGCACACTGCTGTTCTTATTAATGGCCTAGAGGGTGTAGCTATTTCCCCCCTGCTAGCTGCAGAATAATTACCAAACTATTGATTACAATGGGGACAGGTCCCCATTGTACTGACAGTCGCCAGTTTAAAGACTTTTCAATTATTGTCTCCGCCAGGCCGAAAGGCATGGCGAGAGAGTATGTTTTGCCCCCTGTCCGTCCGTCCGTCCGTCCGTGTGTGTGTGTGTCCGTCCGTCATTCTGTCTGTGTACAGCTAATCTCCGGCACCGTTGGCTTGATCGCAGCGAAAACGGTACATGAAACGGGTCTTTCAGATTTTTCACATTCCATCCTGATTGGCTAAAATTGGCTTCCAAAGTTTGCAGGAGTGCTCCGTTTTCAACAAAATGCCTCAAATCATGAACACAGCATGCAATTTCCGTGGAATTTTGCACACACATTCCCATTAGGTCGAGGAAGAAATGTCACACAAATTTTTCAAAATAGCCTCATGGTGGCGCTATAACAGGCCGATTCGTGTTTTTACCTATAACTGCACCGATCTGTGTAAAACGTTGTATGCACATTCTCTAGAGGCCAAGGAAACGCATTGGGAGCGCCATGGAGAACGGCTGCTTTCGTACGCGATCTGTAACATCGCAACGCTTTTCCGTCTTTTTAGTATTTTTTAGCCTTCTCTTTTTTTCCTACACCGTCGGGTGTCTGAGGAGTTATGACAGACAAGCACTTATGGACATCAGCACAGCGATTACACACAGATTTCCGGACTTTTTTGCGGAAAACCCTCCACCCGGCTGTGTGGGGGGAGAGCTCCCCTTTGTCCCGGCCGGGACAATGGCACGGAAACGGCGAAGAAGACGACCAGGTCGACAAGGCAAAAGAGCGGGTCTCCTCGTAAGAACAACAAAACGTGGATATAAACCTGCACTGCCTTCAATCCTGCTAGCGAACGTTAGATCTCTGTGTGAATCAAGAACAGTGACCACTATGGACGACTTACTGGCGCGCGTTAAATACAACGCCGAGACGAGGAGCACTTCCATTGTTGTGCTAACAGAGACGTGGCTAACGGAGTTAGCATCTGATTCTTCCATCACTCCCCCTGGTTTCACCGTGTATAGAAAAGACAGAGACACTGTACTAAGCGGTAAGCAACGTGGGGGGGGGAGTTTGTGCCTTGATCAACAACAACTGGTGCAAAGATGTTAAAATCCTAGATAGTCACTGCTCACCAGACCTTGAACTTTTAATCATAGCCTGCCGTCCTTTCTACCTACCACGCGACTTCAGCATTGTGATTGTAGCCGTTGTTTACATTCATCCTGGAGCTAATAAGGACACAGCTATGAGGGAATTACACCAGGCGATCAGTGCACAAGAAAATCGCCACCCGGACTGCGCAGTCATCTGCCTAGGCGACTTCAACCGGACAGACTTAAAAAAGGTCTTTCCCAAATTCCACCAGCATGTCGCCTGCAGCACCCGTGGTGACAATATTCTTGACCACTGCTACACGCCCTTCAAGGATGGATACAAAGCTCTCCGCCGCCCACCGCTAGGAAGCTCTGACCACTACGCCATCCAGCTGCTACCTGCCTACAAACAGAGGCTAAAAAGGGAGCCGGTCATTGAGAAGGAAATCCGAATCTGGTCTGAGGACACAGAAGCTATGCTACAATCCTGCTTCTACCAGACTGACTGGGGGATGTTTAAGAACGCCGCTGGGAATAACATCAACGAACTCTCAGACTCAGTCACTGGCTTTATCAGTAAGTGCATAGAGGACATAGTCCCAAAAAAGACAGTTCGGATCTATCCCAATCAGAAACCATGGATGGACAGCGGAGTACGTGCACATCTGCATGAACGGGATGCTGGTTTCAAATCTGGCGACGTGGAAACGCGCAACACGACGCGCGCGGCCCTAAACAGCGCCATCAGGAAGGCGAAAAAGGCCTACACAAAAAAGATGCAAGACAAACTCAGCAATGGCGACATCAGGAGCACATGGCAGGCGGTACACACCTTGACAGACTGCAAAACAAGAACCAGAAGCGAGGTGAACCCGCCTGCCTCCCTCCCCAACGAACTGAACACTTTCTACGGCCGGTTTGAGATCAGCCCCAACCGCGGCAGCCAAGCGGGGCCATCAGCAGCACCAGCAGAGGAGAACCCTCTAACCATCTCGGAGAGAGAAGTGCGTACAGCCTTCGCACGGGTCAACATCCACAAGGCAGCCGGACCTGATGGGATTCCAGGCCGGGTCCTTAAGGCATGTGCAGACCAGCTGGCGGGTGTCTTCGCTGACATCTTTAACCTCTCCCTCTCCCAGGCTGTGGTCCCTGCAGGGTTCAAAATGTCAACCATTGTGCCCATTCCCAAAAAGGCCAAAGTGACATGCCTGAACGACTGGAGACCTGTCGCTCTCACCCCGATCGTCAGCAAGTGCTTCGAGAAACTGGTGAGGGAATACATCAGCTCCACGCTACCTGCCTCGCTGGATCCGTGGCAGTATGCATACCGCAAAAACAGATCCACCGACGACGCTATTGCCATGGCTCTCCACACCGTCCTCTCGCACATGGACAACAAGCTGCTGAAGGACAAATATGTACGTATGCTGTTCGTGGACTACAGCTCAGCATTCAACACCATTGTCCCAGCAATACTTGACAAAAAGCTCAGAGACCTAGGGCTACACCCAAGCATGTGCGACTGGATACAGGACTTCTTGTCCAACCGACATCAGGTGGTGAGAATGGGCAAGATCACATCCGACCCCCTGACCCTCAACACCGGAGCACCCCAGGGATGCGTGCTGAGCCCTCTCCTCTACTCCCTGTACACGTATGACTGCACAGCCACACATGTCTCCAACACCATCATAAAGTACGCGGACGACACGACAGTGATAGGCCGAATCGTCAACAACGACGAGTCTGACTATAGAGAGGAGATCAACTCACTGGCACGCTGGTGCAGGGAGAACAACCTCTCTCTTAACGTCGACAAGACCAAAGAACTGATCGTGGACTTCAGGAGGCCGCGGAGAGACCATGCGCCCATCCTCATCGACGGTGCTGCAGTGGAAAGGGTCAGCGAGTTCAAGTTCCTCGGAGTACACATCGAGGAGGACCTCAAATGGGAGACGCACACCACACACGTGAGGAAAAAGGCTCAGCAGCGACTGTACTGGCTCCGCCGCCTGAAGAAGCTCGGAGTAGGACGTCGCATCCTCAGGCTGTATTACAACAGTTCGGTTGAAGGCATCCTAACAGGCTGTGTCACGGCCTGGTACGGGAACTGCACTGCCCGAGAAAAGATCAGCCTACAGCGAGTAGTGCGATCGGCAGAGCGGATAATGGGAATCGAGCTCCCAGCGCTCCAGGAACTGTACAAAAAGCGGTGCGTGGTCAAAGCCAAGCGCATCATCAAGGACAAGCACCACCCAAGTCACAGACTGTTCAAACCCCTACAACGACCGCGACCGGGCAAGGGGCTCTACCGCAGTATCAAGAGTTCCACCACCAGGTACTGGTGTAGTTTTAATCCGGCTGCTGTCAGGATGCTGAATGAGGCATAAGCCTTGCTCAGCAGCCTGACAGTAGGCGGTGCAAAACCTTTCTGGCTCTTCCTGAACACACCTGTGGATTATACCAGGGACAATGACTTGGACTTAGCTCCCCCTCGGACACACCTGTGGACTACACCAGGTACAAATGACTTTTTTGTTGCACTCCCTCATGGAGCTACTTGCGGATTATACTAGGGTCAGTCCACCCTAGGTGGACACGCACTGACCTTTTGCACCTTAATCCCATGTATAACGCACTGACTTTTTTGTCTTTTTTATTGTGCTTTTTTTTTTCTCTAAGCACCTTAACGTCCATATGTATATCATGCACAGTATAAGTATAACATGCACAGTATACATACATTGCTGCTATGCTCAGGCACCTTAGTTTTTTATTATCTCAGGTACTTTGTAAATATGTAGATAACTTGTCTGGCCTTCTGTTGCTCTCTTGTTTTGATCTCCTTCCCACTTGCCCCCCACCCCTCTTCTTCTCCCCCCCCCCCCCCCCTCTTCTTTCTATGGAAATTAACGTTGCGATGGGAACGATGTACAAAAACGAATTTCACCCACTTCTTTACCTTGTAAACCTGTGATGTGACAATAAAACTGATTCTGATTCTGATTCTGATTCTGAAAAACCTTTGCCCTGCATTTTTCACATAATGCCTTTTATAGCACCACCAGGAGGCCGACTTATGTAAAACACATTTTTCGATATTAAGCCTAAAGATGTTATCCAAATTTCACGCAAATCGGTAGACATGATCTCTATAGTCATGTGATCAAGACGGATCAGTTAGATTTTTTCCATATTCCATCCTGATCGGCTAAGATTGACATCTAAAGTTTGCAGGAGTGGCCCGTTTTGAGCAAAATGCCGCAAATCATGAACGCAGCGCCCGATTGCGGTGAAACTTTGCACGCACATTTGCACTACGTTGAGAAACAAATGCCACCCTTTTAACATTGCCCTATTATAGCGCCACTCGGAGGCCAATTTTTGCAACACTTTTATTTTTTATATTACTTTATATTATTTTGTCCAAACATCATGCAAATCAGTACACATTATCTCTATAGTCAAGTGATCAAGATGGCTCCGTCCAATTTTTCATATTCCATCCTGATTGGCGAATTCCGAACATTGCTGGCCCACAATAACCTACCTGACCTGGCGGAGACCTGTGCTCCGAGGAGCACTTTTTCTAGTTATGATATGCGTTTTTGCTAATTATGGTCCCGTTAATTGAAAAAATGATGACAAAGAAGGGTATGCTTCTAAAGCTTCTACTGATTCTAACTGAGTGAAGACCCACCCTCACTGCCCTTGCAGCCAATAGCATTTGTTTCTGGTTGCTTTCCGGGACCGGAAATTCCAAGATGGTGGATTTGAATTAGCCGAAAAACAGGCTTCCAAACCGGTCTGTAGAAACCAACAATGGGTGACGTCACGGCTCCCTTCGTTCATTATTTTTTACAATGGTCTGGACCTCTTCATAGACCTGGGCTTCTCTAAGGGACAGTAGTGGAATGACTATAATGCAGGTCTCACACCAGAAGTGGCCGGCACTGTTTGACTGCCTACCTACGTTTGACAGCATTCACTCATTGACCCCTAGTTGACCCTTCCATGGTGCCAGTCATGTCAGCCGTGACACCATCACGGAAGGTGAGGCAGCTGAGGAGGTGCCTGCCACTCACCTTCCATGATGGTGTCACTGCTGCTGAGTTCCCCTCCCTGCTGGAAGAGCATCATCAAGCCGTCATATACTGCACGCAGTGCCTTGGCGGTTGCAAAGAAAACAGATGAGGAACTCCGGCTTTGTGTGGATTTACACCAGATGAACAAAGCTATCATCCCGGACAGATACCCTCTATTTACAGCTGAAGAGCTCACCACTCTCTTCCATGGCTCAAAAATCTTCCCCTTTTCCACCAAAAATAACTTCTAGCAGGTTCTAGCACCGGATACGTTCAGGATTATAGATAGATAGATGGACGGGCGGGCGGACGGACGGACGGACCTTTATTGATCCTGTAGGGGTAAATCAGTCTCGAAGAGGCAGCACAGCAGTTAGGGTTACAGAGTTACAGATACAGAGTAAGAAAGGTTGTTGGGTACAGCAATACATTGGGAAGAAATAACATTACAGAAGCACCATCAATAATGAACGACAGTGTACCATAGCATGCACCTCTACAAATAGCCTGCACTATGGAGAATAAAAAACACAAGGTTACAGTGTCATCACAGCATCCCGCCCAAAGCACAACTCAGTACTTGAGCAAAAGGTATTCACACACAATACCCCAATACTGTAGGCTGCATTCTAACTAACCGGCCCACAGAACCATTGTAATACATAATCAACGGAGAGCATTGATGCCGACAGCTATAGATAAACCTTTATTTATTTATTCTGCGGGGGAAATTCTGTTGTAAATGGCAGTTATAGTTTCCCAAAACAAATGTTGCACGCATCCAGCATTTGAAATAGAACCAATATTGTAAGATATTTAATGTCGCAGTTCACACTTCCAATGTGTGGTTTAAATCTTCCATATCTGATCAATAAAAGGTCATGTCAAGTATTTTTCTCACCCAAAAAGCATCCATGAAGGAGTTTTATAGTACCTCAAACTTGGCTCTATCTTTGGCCTCATTTAGCATTCCAGGATCGTGGCATATTGGCATAATTAATTTATGCCAATATGCCACGACAGTAGAATCAAGCCCTCATTAATATGCCAACATGATACACCCCTAGAATCAACATGCGGAATTGTCTCCAGAGTAGGACCCTCTAGTCTACACTGATTCCAATCACATCTTCATCTGTGGTATTTATTTATTCACTTTGATAGTCCATTTGTTTAATATATTTGGAATTTCCCAGTTATAAATTATACGTCTACAACACAATGTAGGCAATGAATGGACAATGGAGTTATGGCAAATTACAGCCCTTAGAAGTGTACTGTATATGACTACATGTATACTCACACTTTCATTTTACAGCGGAGCAGAGATGAAGATTAGCTGTCGGCAGCAAGTGGTAAATTACAATGATGATGATTACACTGTGATTAACCTATTATCTGTTATAATAGATAATAGATAGTATAGATATAATAGATAATAGTCTTTTTCACTTTAACATGCTTCATAATTTGAGTTAGTTACTGTACATTTGTAGACAAAACATGTTACATTATACCCTATCTATCAGGATAAGAAATCTTGGGCCACTGCTTGGTATTATTCGTCCAGCATGAAGGGAGACTGAAGGGCAGGAGGGCAGATTAATCAATTCAGCTTGTCCAGGTAACATGATCATAGTGGAGGCAGTTAGGTGAGGTAGGCTTATCACCCAACATGACAATTTGCTAGTACCACTGACACAAGTGGTGCTGAGGCAAATAAATGTAACATAATACACACTGGTGTCTCCCTCTATTCTATTGGGCTTTATTCTCTCCCCCCTCTCCCCCCTCTCCCCCCTCTCTCTCTACCTCTCTGTCTCTCTGTCTCTCTGTCTCTCTGTCTCTCTGTCTCTCTGTCTCTCTCTCTCTTCCCCTGATGACAGTCAGAAAGATGTTGAGGTGAAATAATGTGACATCATTAGATCAGGAGTTAAACAAAGCTGTCGTTCTCAACAATAGTTATAGAAAATATTGTATTTTGTATGGAAATGCTCCGAATATTTCCAGCTTGTCAAAAATATAACTAAACGATATAAGCTAATTTTGGTCAAATAGCATTACAATGTATAGACAGATGGTCTACTTCTAAAAAGGCTGAAAAGCACTGAAGTGCTGTTCAGCACAAAGGTATTGTCCAACTATTCACAACAGCACCCCTCTGCCAGCTACAGAGAAAGTGAGCCAAGGGACCGGTCACCATAGGGCTCATCCTGTGTGGTCTAACGTGAGGCATTGGCCTGTGTGTGGGCATGCAAGCACGTACCTATATGGCCACTATTTTACGATCAGGACAGACCACCAGGCCCTCACAACAATATATGCTCTCAACTTCAAGCTCAAGCCACTGCGACGCCATTGCTGGGCGCAACATCTTCGCCTGTACCATTATGACCTCACCTTCACGCCAGGGAGGAACAACGCGGTAGCAGACCTCCTCTCTTGCTCCATCACACCCCCAACACATCAGATGATGGAGAACCGTCTCTCATCCCAGTCTCTACACACCTCTGCAGTCTGTGGTCGCACTCTTAACTCCAAATTATATTAAAAAAAAGTTTTTTCAGAAACGCCAACAACTGTGAGAATTGTTCTTAATCTTTGCTCCCTATTTTCTTCAATTCTCACAAGTATTCTCTTCCGCTGTGGATTATTCATTCCCCGTGAAGGAATGTGAGACAAATAAAATTCTCCATAAAGCTTCACAGGGTGAGTAACTGATAGAAAGAAAATTCCTTTCTCATTCATTAAAGTATTTCTAAAGCAGTAAATAACAGCAATATTAAGAACAGTAGCCAGCTATCAAGTAACAAAACACAAAAGGTGTAGATGGATCAAAAATGATCTAGTTTTCAACAAAGCTTTGAATTGAATATAATAATGTTTTGTGAGCTGACAGTGAATATGATTTTAATGGAGTGGATTGGGTCAAATGCCTACAGTATAACCTCACAAACTAAAGAATTTTGAATGTAGAACGAAATACTCTAACTTTTGCACACTCAGACAAATCCAACACTCAGAGTATTAATAATATATATAGTATATTATAGTATATAGTATATATAGTATATTAATAATCAAGTGTGTAGCATTGTAACAACAAGTTATCCAAAAGCAAGTGTGAAGTCTAGACAACTTGTTGAATATCTTTGTGGGATCCATGCAAGAGCATGGATTAATCAATTTCTGCTTGACAATATTGTAGAATGGTTTTGCGTCTTGATGTCATGAAGATTATTTTGTTCTACACACCCATCCATGTGTTATTGTTATTGTTTTGTTGTTGTTGGTGTTGTTGTTGTTGTTGTTGTTGTTGTTGTTGTTGTTGTTGTTGTTGTTGTTGTGCTTGGCAAATTGAAATATTCAAATAATCAATTGTGATCTATAGACAGTCTGGCTTGCTTGCAGCTGATATTGTAGTGGTATCTTTGCAGTTTAGTCTTGCTTGTAAGCATCAACACAATAGCTGTTGGTATTATTTTTTCGTTGGATGAATAAATGTTGCTGTGTAGGCCTACTGAATATTTTGGCTAAAATAAGATATAAAAAAAACAAAGAACAAAACAGTCCCTCAAGTGTACCTCTTTCTGTTATTAATAAGAACACTATGCTTCTGTGGATCTCTTTTGTTTGCAAATCTACATTCGCTTTCTATAATTCTCTAATTAACATAATACTGTATGCTTTACATTTAGAGCCATGAATCAAAGTAAAATGTGAATGTAATTTAAAATTCAATTGTTGTGCAATATAATGAGCAGACCACAGCCATGCAGACCATGTCAGTGTATGTTTAGATGATCAAAAAACATTTACGGTCAAGTGAAACTGCTATTGTGAACAAAGACATACTGTAGAGGTCATACATAGGACCTCAATGGAAACAAATCCACTAGGACTTTGTTTTTGTGTAAATCCTTTTAGACCAAATGTATGACTGTACTCATACTGTTTGCATTTATGTCTAATAAAATATTATCAATAATAATAATAATCAATCAATCAAGTCAGTATTGCCTTACAGTTTTAAGCACTTAAACCCAGCATCTGTATTGTGGGGAAAGCTTTCGCTGAAAATAGCATGATCGACAAGCTCACAACACGACACGTTGCGTTGTGAGCTTGTTATTTTCAGCAAAAGCTTTCCCCACAATAACAGTGTAAATACACTAGTATAGAGCAATGAGGGACTCCGCTCAACCAGCTTATGATGAGGATGTAATGAGGGTTTGCGTAATCCAAGGTCTCACTTCTCTTAAAAACCCTTGCCTAAATGCAATTTGAAAAAAATTGACAATGTTATAGCGTATTCATTATATACCCTGACTATGCTCTATGCCAGTGTTTCTCAAATGGGGGTGTACCCCTAGGGGTACAAGGAGGTACTACATGTGGAAAAAGTGGAAAATAAGTGGAAAATAGAAAAATGCATTTTACTGTTACGTTAAGATGTTTTTTTTATTTATTTTTTCTGCCTTTTTCTTTAGAGGAAAGTAGGCTGACAGGAAATGGGGAGAGAGATGGGGGGGTGACACGCAGCAAAGGCCGTCGGGATCGGGAGTCAAACCCGCGACACGCTGACAGACTGGATTACCATCCTATATGGACCGCTAGGCCAGCGGGCACCCCACTGTTATGTTTAGTTTAACGATAAAACATTGACAAACTGTGTGTGAACCTGCTGATATGCTCAGTGCGGCATGTCGCTCAGGCAGCGCCTCGCTCTGGGGCACCTCCTCTCGGGACTCAAGCCCACTGCTGTGTTCAACAATAGGCACAGAATAGTAATTAAGACATTCTCAGTTATTATGTACTTAAAAATGTAAAACAAATCTAGCATTGAGTTGACATATAGTCCACATCTGGAAATGCTGACATTCAACATCTTTGTATCTTGTGATTTGCAGAAACGAACAAACAGTGCCAACATTTTGTCTGGTGACCATGGCTGCCAAGTGTGAAATCTGCGAGTTTTCCGGCTATGGTGGATGCTCTCAAACGTTATAATTTCAAAGACCCCCATACCTCTGAGAGTGTACAAATGTGGGTCCATGCCAGTTCCATTTGTACACACCTTTGTACACTCTCAGAGTTACTGAACTGTAAGGATACATTTAGAACCTCCTCAAGGAAACCTGAGGGTCCCTTTGAGAATCGGTTATGACAGTTTCAAATTTTCACATACCAGGACTTTGAGTGAAACAAAACTCGACACGAACAACGGTTAAATGGGTTGGCAATTAACCCATAATACATCTAAAACAGATAGGTCCAGTCCTTGATTGTGATTGGCCAACGTCTTATGTACAATATTCGCCATACCATTCCATGGATGTATCGCCATTCTTGATTTTGTTTTCATATGGGGAGGTAATAGGTATGTGTAGGTTCTGTATGTGAAAAGGTTTTACAAATAACTTTAAAACAAGGCAGATACCGTGACGTGTACCGCTCCGTACGCTCCGTACCTTCTATTAATTTGTACAGCAGCTTCATGTTTTTTGCTAGGTATGTCGCGGGGACTACTTTCTGACTGACCTGTGCTGGTGCCAGCTTCCTAGAAACTGAAGTCATATTAGAAAAGGTACAGTACACTAACAGGCAAACAGCTTGATCTTTCCATTTTGTTAATCAGCTTCTCTGTTTTTACCTGAAACCATGCGGACAATGTGCAGTAAATACTGTATTTGGGGTGACGCCTGTGCACATGTGGTGGTGGTTTGTGTGTTGCATGCATGCATGCATGCGTGCGTGCATACGTGCGTGCGTGTGTGTACGTTTGGGTGTGTTTTCTAATAAGGTATATGGGAAAAATCCATGTTTTAATTTCATTTTAATTTCTCAGAGGGTACACATTTTAATTCACAAATTATTACATTTTTACACACAGAGTTACATGTAAATTAACACCAAGGATTCTACTGTGATATATCTAGATCACAGGCTACATCACTATTAGGTGCGACACTTTAAGCACAGCCATTTAGGACAATAAAAAAGCCCTATCAGCCAGATCTTTTTGGCAATCTCTTCCGTTTAAGGACCTCTGAATCTCTTCCATCTTTTCCTTTACTCCTAGAGCCTGTTTCTTTGATTTAGTTTTATGGACATGAGGGGTATTTTGGCTAAAGGCCCCAAAAGCTTGACTGTTGTAGATTACTGAGGATACAGTTTGGTCTCAAGTGTAAAATGTGCGTTTTGTGGTCAAGTGTGAGCTATGTCAACAATATATATATATATATATATATATATATATATATACAGAGAGAGAGAGAGAGAGAGAGAGAGAGAGAGAGAGAGAGAGAGAGAGAGAGAGAGAGAGTATACTGTGCAGGATTCTTCCTTATGAAATAGCATAAGCCTGTCCTAAAATGATCCTTCTCAATTATTATTTGTAACCCAATGGTAGTTTTTCAGTGTTTGTATCCCCCTGCCTTCTGCTTGTGCGTTTCTTATTTTGTAAAGGTTAGGGATGTTACAGGGCATCAGCCTTTTGTGTGACACTGATGGTAGTTGGCCATGCCGGCAATCAGTACCCACTGCTTGCAACATGCACCAGCAGTTGTTTGACTGCAAACTAACCAATTACAACGCAGCCGTCCCTCCGGGTTATGAGAGCCAAAAAAAAGCAGGATGTGGGGCTGAAACAAACAAGAAGGAGCTAATGGGCATTCAAACTAGGCAAAAACATAACAAAAATACAAGTCAATCTGGGGTTTGTTTTACCCTGTTGGCGAAAGTTTAAGGAGAGGATGGAAAAAAGAGTGATGCCAAGAAGGGCTGTTTTATCTTGGGCTTTATTGTGTTTACAAGCAACAAGAGGGAGAAAGCTTCTCAGTATATATGTTTTTGTTGATTTGAATATCTTTTCAGTGTTCCAAACCCTGTCAGCACTATATGAAATATTCAAACGCATGTCTTGAGTAGTACAAGAGGGCAACAAATGAATAAAGAACACATGCTTAAAAGGAAATATGGAAAAAGATATGTCACCAGACCATTTAACTGTGTAAAAGGCGAGTCATCATAAGAAGAGGAAGACGGCGAAGAAGAAAAAGCAACCGTTTTAAGAGGAGAGAGGGAGAGATTTCTTTTTAATCCCTGTGAGGCAAAGAGACTTAATGGAATCACCCTCTTATCGTGCGTGATGCAGAGGCCTTAGCATTGCTTCTGCTTCCCTTTGATGTGTTCCAAAAGAGAGAGAACGGTAAAGACTGCCACACACACACACACACACACACACACACACACACACACACACACACACACACACACACACACACACACACACACACACACACACACACACACACACACACACACACACACACACACACACACGCTATACAGCACAATATAATTGCTGCTATATAGCTCGTAAGATATGGATTTCTAAAAGTGCTATGGTTATTGTTGGCCTCTACCTCCCCTCCATGTACCCATTTCAAATAGGGAATTACAATTTCAAAATCTGATCCCCCCCCCCATGTGCTGCCCCTAGATATTGTTGTTGTTTTCTAATGTGCTTATGCACCCCATGAATAATCCCAGCAAGGGGTTTCATACAGTGGGCCAGGAAGTGCCGCTGTCACACTCGCACCCTCATGTCACCATCTATGGAAAATACTGTCGCTGTTGGGTGGAAACCTTGTCCGGAACTGTTACTGTTAAGGAAATGGGAAAAAAAGAAACTGCATTCCAATTGATCTCTTGTTAATACTTTTCATTGGTTCAATATTTATAAAACCCACAGACTTAACCACTTTCACTTTAACTTAAAAAATAGATAAATGAAAATAGCAAAAATAGCTGCAAAAAATCCAGCATCCTTATTCTCTGGATATCTTTATTTGGACTTTATTTTACTCTATTCTTCTGTCACATTATGCTATTAGCAAAGTGTTTATTATAGATTATTTGTATTATCATATTGAGTAGGCTCTAAATACAAAAGTGTTACCGTTTGCATTCTTGCCACAGCTGTATTATAAGGCAATAAAAACCCTGAACTTTAAACAAACTATCCCAAGTGACTTTCCTGTTAAAACTAAACGAGAGATTCTCTCCTTGCCATAAGTCACGGCTTCCCCTACATCAGAGATCAAATCCCTGCAGACAAGCTTGTCATAAGGGATCATTCGGTTACAGCTTCAATCCGTAAGATTAATGCATACGCTTCCAACAATGAGACAAATCAGTGTTATTATTTGTTTTCTTTTCTGAGCTACCTTTTGCTTAAAACAATGTGTTACCTTTTGCTTCAAACAATGTTTTGTTTATTAGCCTATTGCAACCCTCATTTATTTTCCCTCCCCCTCTCCACTTTCCAATTGTCGACAAAATAATGTGTGTAACTGTGTGTGTATTTGCTTTGCTTTTGGGGCCCATTCTCTGTGAAAGAATGCTATCGGTGTCTCTGGGGCAGACACACAAAGAGAGTTCAATTAACAGAGTCGCAACAACAGAAGTCACATTTCATAAACACAGTTTTCAAAAATAACAAAACAGTGCTCAGGACTAGCCCAGAGAAACAGCACATGATGCTCTACAGAGCTGCAATGGATTTGTTATGCTATGAAGAACCTACAGTGAACTTAAACTGAAATTAATCTCACGCACGCACACACACACACGTTGGATTTACGAACATTTGGGGACCGACATTGCATTGACTTTCCATATATCTAAATCTAACCCTTTAACCTTAATGCTAACAGATCTTAACCCTTGCCCTAACCTTTTGTCCCCAGTTAGACATAATATGTCCCCAATCAACTGATGGACATTATTTTTGTTCCATAATGGTGCTTATACTGTGTGTCAGTGCAGAATTGTTAGCAGTATTTTTGGCTCAAGCTTTATAGCTCTTATTCACAATCTGATGGCTTTTGGGCATTATTTCTGGTGTCCTCATTAATGTACAGTATAAAGCAACCACATGGCCTTAAAACATATAGTATAGGGCATATAAGCGCTATTTTATTGTTTGGCTATTTAAAAAAAATAGTTAATCTAAGCTTACAGCGCATCACATTCAGAGCCCCACTGACTTATAATGAAATTAAAGTGAAATATAGTAATATATGTTTTTAAGAGTATAATACATATATAAGAGTATAATACATATATGTGAGGTGGGGGGGGAATTGTGGAGGTACTTCTGTGGCTTACTGGTAGCATGCATACAAGGTTTGGTGCTGATCGGCACATAAGTTTGCTAGTTCAGATCTGGACAGGCACACACAGACACACAGATTCTCTCATAGACTGCTAGCCTCTTGCATCGCTTTTCAGCTAATCTCTTACACCAGTATCGTTCTTGTGTTCATGCTTATAGACAACTCTCAAGTGATCATTAAGTACAGTACCTGTTATATTTATCATGAATTTAAACTGTATATTTATATTTA
>NC_137604.1:29065892-29100892 GCF_963280865.1 Gymnoscopelus braueri | reverse complement strand
ACTTACTCACATCATAAACTATACAGTATGTGTCTCCAACTGCACCACACTACATGTCATACACACCTCACACTAAAGGACCGCAATGGAAACAAGCTGTAAACTAGAAAAAGTGCTCCTCGGAGCACAGGTCTCCGCCAGGTCAGGTAAGTTATTGTGGCCTCCTGGTGGCGCTATAATAGGCCAATGTGAAAAGGGTGGCATTTCTTCCTCGGCCTAGTGGGAATGTGCGTGCAAATTTTCACGGAAATCGCACGCAGCGTTCATGGATTTCAGACATTTTGTTCAAAACGGACCAATCCTGCAAACTTTGGAAGTCAACCTTAGCCAATCAGGATGGAATATGAAATATCGGACAGATGCGTCTTGATCACATGACTATAGAGATACTGTGTACCGATTTGTGTGATGTTTGGATAAAATCTGAAGGATTAATATCCAAAAATGTATTTGACATAAGTCGGCCTCCTGGTGGCGCTGTAAAAAGCAGATGTGAAAAATGCAGTGCAGATGTTTTTCCTTGGCCTCTAGGGAGTAGGCGTGCAACGTTTCACGCAGATCGGTGCAGTTATAGTTAAAAATGCAAATCGGCCTGTTATAGCGCCACCATGAGGCTGATGTGAAAAGTTTTAAGTGCCATTTCTTCCTCGGCCTAGTGGGAATGTGCGTGTGCAATTTTATGCAAATGGCAAGCTGCGTTCATGATTTGAGGCAGTTTGTTCAAAACGGACCAATCCTGCAAACTTTGGATGGTAACCTTAGCCAATGAGGATGGAATATGGGAAATCGGACAGATCAGGGTTGATCACATGACTATAGAGATACTGTGTACCGATTTGCATGAGGTTTGGTTAAAAACTGTAGGAATAATGGGAAAAAATGGGTTTTGCACAAATCGGCCTCCTGGTGGCGCTATAACAGGCCCATGTGAAAAATTTGAGGCAGAGGTTCTGAATTGGCATCCAGGGAGTGTGTGTGCACAGTTTCGCAGCGACCGGGCCAACGGTGCCGGAGATTTGGTGGTAACACACAGACAGGACACACGGACGGACGGACACACGGACACACGGACGGACGGACAGGGGCGAAAACATACTCTCTCGCCATGCCTTTCGGCCTGGCGGAGACAAAAATCCTCTCACTCTCTTGCTGGGAGTGGGCGGAGTTGGATCCTGTGGTTCTAATCATTTCACTTAGTGGTGGGCGGAGCCTGGTTTTAGCCTAATTTGGCACACCTGAGGTAGGTCTATATAGGCCCAAGTAATGTCAGATCAAACATTTGTCTGAAGGGGACAGAGGTGCTGCTGGCTAGTACTCCATGTTGTATGTCCACTTGATGCATTATAAGTAAGTTCTGTTTGTTTCCTGTTTATTAGTATATAATATGTTCCTTTTGATTATTAGTATGCTTGTTTCTTGTTTATTAGTACATATGTTCCTTTTGATTATTAGTATGCTCGTTTCCTGTTTATTAGTACACATGTTCCTTTTGCTTATTAGTACGTTTGTTTCCTGTTTATTAGTACATATGTTCCTTTTGATTATTAGTATGTTTGTTTCCTGTTTATTAGTACATATGTTCCCTTTGATTATTAGTATGCTTGTATCCTGTTTATTAGTACATATGCTCTTTTTGATTATTTGTTTATTTGACATTTATGCCTTTGTTTGTTTGTACTGATTGTTACTATTTTTCCTTTCATACCCAGTTCAATCATCATCGCCACATTTGTTCATCCTCATATGTACATGGATTCCGAATAAATCATTTTACGAAACTTCAAACCTTGGCCTGGTCCTTATGCTCTGATAGGCATACTGGTGTAGGAGTATGTATGTAGCCAGTGAACTTTCCACCCAAACTCCAAGAGATTTTACATGGTCCTTCGAACCGGATACTCTGCTACCAGATATGGGCCAGATTCAACAGCCACCACCAGCGTTGGAAGTCCAAGTACACCTTGCCATGCAGCCATGGCCCCAGCACCACCTCAGATGCAGCCATTGCCAGCACCACCTCAGATGCAACCATGGCCCCCAGCTCTTCTCCAGGCGCCCCCTGCGCCTTCCCTCCAAGCGGTGGGCGCCGCCAGAGTCCTCTCCTGAACCAGCTCCTCCCCCTCCAAGTGGTGCCGCCAGAGTCTTCTCCGGCACCAGGTCGTCTCCAAGTGCCCCCCCTCCAAGTGGTGCCGCCAGAGTCCTTTCCGGCACCAGCTCCTCTCCAAGCGCCCCCCCTCCATGTGGTGCCGCCAGAGTCCTTTCCGGCACCAGCTCCTCTCCAAGTGCCCCCCCTCCAAGTGGTGCCGCCAGAGTCCTTTCCGGCACCAGCTCCTCTCCAAGTGCCCCCCCTCCATGTGGTGCCACCAGAGTCCTCTCCGGCACCAACTCCTCTCCAAGCCCCCCCCCCCTCCAAGTGGTGCCACCAGAGTCCTCTCCGGCACCAGCTCCTCTCCAAGCCCCCCCCCTCCAAGTGGTGCCACCAGAGTCCTCTCCGGCACCAGCTCCTCTCCAAGCCCCCCCCTCCAAGTGGTGCCACCAGAGTCCTCTCCGGCACCAGCTCCTCTCCAAGTGGTGCCGCCAGAGTCCTCTCCGGCACCAGCTCCTCTCCAAGCCCCCCCCCCCTCCAAGTGGTGCCGCCAGAGTCCTCTCCGGCACCAGCTCCTCTCCAAGCCCCCCCCCCCCCCCTCCAAGTGGTGCCGCCAGAGTCCTCTCCGGCACCAGCTCCTCTCCAAGTGCACCCCGCTCTTCCTCCATTGGCGTCTCCAGGCCGAGCACACCTTGCACCACCTTCATAGCTGCAGCATGTCCAGGCGCACCCAGCATCACCTTCATTGCTGAAGCACGCCCAGGCGCACCCTGCACCCCCTCTGCTGCAGCCGTGGTCCCCAGCTCCCACCCAGGTGACGACCGGGCCACCTCCTCCGGTCCAGTCCTCTCCGGCACCAGCTCCTCACTCTGCTCCAGTCCAGGAGTGTCCAGCTCCTCCCCAGTACAGTCTCCACCGCCTTCCCCTGAACCTCATCCAGAGGGGTCCTGCCCCCGTTCCAGCCCCCCAGACCCTCTTCCAAGGTGGCTCCACCCCCTTGGTCGGCCCCAGACTTTCACCCCAAGTGGCGTTGCCATTCTCCCGAGTGGCTGGCCCACCAGACCCCTCCCCACCCTTCCGCCCTGCCTGGGGTTGTCTGCCCTTATGGGGCGGCTGAAGACGTGGTGCCCTTCCTGTTTATAGCCAGCCCCGAACTGACACTAAGGACAATGGCATTTTCTTTTTATAATCAAATAGACGATATTTGATGGGGCGGCTGTAAAAAATCCTCTCACTCTCTTGCTGGGAGTGGGCGGAGTTGTATCCTGTGGTTCTAATCATTTCACTTAGTGGTGGGCGGAGCCTGGTTTTAGCCTAATTTGGCACACCTGAGGTAGGTCTATATAGGCCCAAGCAGTGCCATCTATTAGAGAGTTACGCCAACTCTGTTCACTTCTTCGGGGCCAGGTCTTCTACATACACATACATTGGCGAATAGTGACAAATCCCTGAACCGGAAGTACATGGAATGCATTGAAGTGGACGGCTCCTTGTCACTATTTCCAGCTACATGAACCACGTGACCGACGCTGTTTCTGACCCCTCATTGGCGCAACTCTCTAATAGAAGGCTCTGGGCCCAAGTAATGTCAGACCAAACATTTGTCTGAAGGGGACAGAGGTGCTGCTGGCTAGTACTCCATGTTGTATGTCCACTTGATGCATTATAAGTAAGTTCTGTTTGTTTCCTGTTTATTAGTATATAATATGTTCCTTTTGATTATTAGTATGCTTGTTTCTTGTTTATTAGTACATATGTTCCTTTTGATTATTAGTATGCTCGTTTCCTGTTTATTAGTACACATGTTCCTTTTGCTTATTAGTATGTTTGTTTCCTGTTTATTAGTACATATGTTCCTTTTGATTATTAGTATGTTTGTTTCCTGTTTATTAGTACATATGTTCCCTTTGATTATTAGTATGCTTGTATCCTGTTTATTAGTACATATGCTCTTTTTGATTATTTGTTTATTTGACATTTATGCCTTTGTTTGTTTGTACTGATTGTTACTATTTTTCCTTTCATACCCAGTTCAATCATCATCGCCACATTTGTTCATCCTCATATGTACATGGATTCCGAATAAATCATTTTACGAAACTTCAAACCTTGGCCTGGTCCTTATGCTCTGATAGGCATACTGGTGTAGGAGTATGTATGTAGCCAGTGAACTTTCCACCCAAACTCCAAGAGATTTTACACAAGCTGTAAGCTTTTTTGCATTATTCTGTTGATTGGATCAGATGTTTGTTACAGATTTATGTATGTGACATGTGATTTTATTTCATGATCAATATAGACATCAATCAAGTATTATGAACTTGTGCATTTGGTATTCTAGTCATTTATTGACTGTAGTGATATGCATGTCCCTTTGTGAGGTACTATAGATCCTTAATATAAGATCAATTTAAAAAGGGTAGATGGAGCAAGAAGCTTAATCAATTACCTCATTCAGGTGAGGGTCACCACTTTGTGGAAAAAGTTGGGGCTCTGATGGCAGCATGATGAGTTGGTAATTATAGAGTAACATTGCAAAAGTTAATGCTTGACACCACTTATTCAAAAGCTTTGTTTCCAAAACACAAAATTAACACATAATAGCAGTAATCACTCCCCTGCATTTGTCTATGAATACATTATTTGGAAATTAGGAGATGACTTTCAGAATTGCTGGTGTAGAGGACAGGGACAGGGAAGCACCATAGGAAGCACCATAGATGACAGGGAAGCACCATCGGAAGCACCATAGATGAAAGGTAAGCACAATAGGAAGCATCATAGTTGACATGGACACACCATAGATGGCAGAGTACCATAGGAAGGCACAATATATATGACAGGGAAGCACAATAGGGAACACCATAGATGACAGGGAAGCACCATAGGTAGCACCATAGATGACAGAGTACCATAGAAAGGCACGATAGATGACAGGGAAGCACCATAGAGGACAGGGAAGCACCATAGGAAGCACCATAGATGACAGGGAAGCACCATAGGAAGCGTGATAGATGTTCGTATAACAGGTGTTTGTCCCATGTTCATGATATTAGGCTTTGTATACATTGTTGTGATTTCTTTATTAAATATTTCTGACTTCGGGTAGCTCTTTTTGGTTTGCACCTTTTAGCACAAGCTTTTATGATATAGCTGATATAGCACATTGATTGCTGCCTTGTCACTTTCAGTGATGGATTTCTGTCTCCTGTTTTCAAATACTGACAGTCCGTGTCCAACAAAGTGTATGACTTGCAGACAAAAATATTGTTTTGTACATTCTTGTAGCTACAATGGTGTCTTTGATAAGAGTGGTATCTTGGAAGCAGAAGAATAAAATGTGGGAGACAGATCATACCAGTATGCAGAAATGAGTAATGTTCTTCTGTAATAACAATGCAGCAAGATGGCAGTGAACTTTATGAATAGAGGGTCAGGCTTTTAATGACAGACCCTTTTTCCTGGACTGGCTGTGTAGGCTGTGCCAGAATGTATCTAGAAGAAAAGGGCTATGCATCATTTCCATATAAATAGGTGGGTTTGTTGATGTGAATTGAGCAGCTGGATTAATAAGTGACATTGTAATTAAGCTTGTCCCACCTGAAGGTGATAGTGTATATTCATTTAGATTGTGTATATTCATGTATGGGAGAAAAACAAACAAAATCCATTTCCACCATAGCATTGCAGCTAGAAAGACTTCACTCAGTAGTGCATTCCTCTGCCAACAGTATGCAATTGTCAAGATATTCCATTTCCACCTGACATAGCCTACAGTATGAGTGATTATGCAATTGTTGATTGTAACCTTGAATGTTGACCTTTTGGTCCCAAAAGTAAAGCATGATCATTCCCACCACGTTTTGTTGAAGTCCGGGCTATCTGTTCTCAAGACATTTTGCTAACAGACAGACCCTGACCTTTACTGTGCCCATGACCTTTGACCTTTATAACCACAAAATCAACTCTTTGGGGCAGCCTACTGATCCTTCCCACAAAGTTTCATTCAAGTTTGCCAATCCATTCTAAATGTTTGACCCAAAAGTTAAACCTTCTTTAAAGTTAAGTTAAAGCCTTCTGATCATTCCCACCATGTTTCGTGAAAAGCTGTCCATCCGTTTTTGAGTTACTTTGCTAAGAGGCAGACCATGACTGTGACTGTGACCTTGACTTATGACTTTTATGTTTCATTTGCAGGACAACAAAACACCTTTCTGCAAATAATTGTGTTCCTAATGGAAACTTCAGGATCAAAAAAGCTTGGCAGCTGGTCTGATCAAATAAAAGTTTTCGTTTGATTTAGGCAAGAAATTGGCCTTGCCGTTGCCGTTCTTGCCGATCTTGGCTAGTTTGAAAGTTTGTTTACAATATTCAAAAGAATGTCCTCACTGCCTGCAATGTTGCCACAGTGCATGTGACGATAAAATCCTTGAACCTATTTGACCCTATTCTCTCTTACTGAACTGAATGTTGAGCTGTCCTCATAGCAGGTAGGCAGACTTTTCCCCCTTAAATCTCCTAACAAAAAAATACGGACATTTTTGGTTCATTTTTCAGTTGATGGTTGCTGTTTCGACAATATGCTGAATATAAGTAATTACTCCTAGGGTCATAAAATAAATTCTCCACAAGAGAGACATCTTTCAATCTTCTGTCAGAACATCTTTCTGATGTTGTGAATGCTGGCCTTGATGTGTGATTCTAAAACTCACATTAATGATCTGATTGTGAAATATTGTTCCTCTGAGACTTGTTCAATTCTATCTAGTATATGTAAGCCCTCCCAGCTACTAAGTAATAAACTCACTAACCGCGCTACAATTAGCTACTGTATGTCCTGCTCCTTACCTCACTTGTTATTGTTGTTGCCTGTTTTGTTTTAGTTTCTTGACTTTTTTTCCCAATTGTACTGTGCACTGTTTAAGGTGTATTTGATTCCATTATTTGATTAATTGATAATGCTTGTTGCACTTCTATAGCATAACACGCTGTGAGTTATGTTTTTATCACACAAGGACAGTTGATATAGAATATCTCAATTGTAATTCCAATGTTAAATGAAGCGCTTTGGTCGTGGTTGAAGGTGGGTGTACTGTCAAGGAGTGGTGGATATATTGTGGCGCTACCACACTTTATTTGTTTACTTTTGATGACACAGACAGTCTTCACATGGGATTCAACGGGTCAACAAGGACATGACTTGTGTTCTGCAAGTGAGCGTCCATCCATACTATCATCACACCATGAAAGGGTATAATGGTATTTGTAGTGATCCCCAAGGGGAAATGTCTTTTCTGCATTTGACCCAGCAGTGTTCTGCTCAGGTGAAGGCACGGGGGGGGGGGGAGCAGTTAGGAATTAAGTGTCTTAAGGACATGCATTCAAACACAGAGCCAGGACGAGCTGAGGATCAAACCGGGGACATTCTGATTCCCAATCAGACCGAGGTGACCATAGAGCAACAACGGCAACAACAGCAAGAATACCAAAACACTCGCCCCAAAACACAGTCGCCCCGGGGAAAATCCGGCGGTATTATAGACAAATCCGGCAGTATATAGAATGGGAGCGTGTTTTGGGGCGAGTCATCTTATCTTGGGGCGAGTTAACTTAAGGAATATTTTCATCTGTTTTCCTAGGCCCAACACTTATGACATACTTTCATTGCCGTAAGCAAGGAAATACTTTGTTTTGTTGTTACTTTTGGGTCAATTTATTAATGTATTTATTAAGTAGCCGTGTAATAAGCAGGATAATTAACGGGTAGCTGGTCATTATTGAAAATTAAAGCCCTTCAGGGTGATTATACACCTCCGCTATCACGTCTTTAATGTTCAATAATGACGAGCTACCCGTCAATTATCCCTTGCTTATATTATATTATATTATATTCCTATCAGTATTTTATTCACACTGAATGTTTACAACTGTCTACGGTGTTGCTACTATAGCTGTACTGGATGTATGTGACAACAACCACCTATAAGCCAGGTGACACACAACGGCATAGAAGTGAGTAAAAAAATAAATAAGTGCCTTTCACTAACAGTGTCAGATTTAACCAAGTGATCAGCTTTGACTAGGTTGGTGAGGAGAACTATTAATAATCGCAGGGTTTGCAGCAAGGAGTGGGTGGGTGGGGGTTTGGGGGGGGGGGTTTAATTGAAAAGGAGGAAAATATAATTGTTGGCGAGTTTTCATTTCATCAGGCCCAGAAGTCCTCTGAGACAGGACTGAATGGGAAGGGTAAGGGAGAGAGCGGACACAGAAGCTGAAGAATTAATTGCAGAGAGGAAATGATTGTGTGGCATTGAGCTCAGGAAGGCAGGATAAAAGAGAGGATGATAAAAGGGTGGTGAGGCTCATACTGGAGCATGAAGGTCAGTGCTTGATTATTGCAACTCAGAAAAGGTGGAGAGGTACTGGGGGTTCTCGGTAAAGAAATGACATAGCAGGGTTACACCGGGTGATGTTAATGCTGTGATAATGATAGTTAGTTCATGCTAGAACCGCATTTTTCACATGTGATAGTGGTCACTTATTTTCACATCAAAACCAACATTGGTTCATAATGTATAATGGTAACAACTGTGAAAATAGATTCAGTGATTTGTTAGTGTTTATCTATCTTTAACTACAGTACTTAAGCCCCCCTATACTTATGTATGGTGAAAATTGCCGATCTACAAGCTCTCAACATATCGCAATGTGACATGTTGTGAGCTGACGGGCACCAGGTTCAAAGTGGTTAAGAGAAAGAAAGGGAATAGCATGGCACCCACGTCCTGCCCCCTTCAATCAATATATTATACACCTAAAACACTGAGGACTGTGAATTCTGGCCTAGCCTGAGGGGGAGATTCAATTAAACTTGGGAGCCATCACCCTGGTGTTCACTTAACTGTCATCATGCCATTTAACAGCGGAACTTCAAACATTTCACCTCTGTTGATTGATGGCAGGTAGTTGGATGACTGAAATTGCCGTCCTCACCTCAGTTATAAAACAAGCCACCTCAGCAGATTCTAATTGCTCTGCGCTCTGTGGTTCATCAAAGCATTAAGGCATTGGCTTGATTGAAGTTATTAGTCACATACTGTAGGAGGATAACTGCTCGGTCTGCCTTTTCATTTTAAAATGTGCATGTATAGTGCAGAAACATAAATGAGAAAAGGTCACCAGTGATGTTCATGACCTGAATTAACAACATTTCTGACATACTGTATACTGTACACCTATATCAGTGCATTGGTAGTAGTTAGATATGCTGACTGAAAGCAATGTATGATTTGAAGTTGTTAAAATATAACTAACCCTAAAAACTCTGTTTAATCTGTATGCAGGGGCCTGGTTAAGCCTAACTTATGCTTATAGGCGGTGTCACACGCCTAAAATGGCAGACCTACAAGATCACAATGCGTCCCTTCAGTGGCACTCTAACGTCTGGAGTACAACTATTGTAAAGTGGATAAAGGACACCAACCATCATTTATGGTAAAAGGCCTACAACAATATCAATTTGTTATACTTTTGTTACTGTGGAGACATCGGTTCACCAGACTTTGTCCCAAAGTGTACAAGGACACGTTTTATTGCTATTGATGAGAATATTAATCAAATGTCAAAAGGCTAATTAAGGCCAATTAATTAATTGTTTTATCATTTTCACTCTGCCTCATGATGGAGAACTCTGTGTATATGACTCTGACATTGTCCCTTTCATTTCAAAATAAGTAAGGAGGCTAAATTGATGCGTGATTAAGGTGAAGGAAGATTGATGATTGCTGCATGTTACTATACCTGACTGTAATGACTGAGTAGCCCTGGCCGAGGTCAAAGGAGTGAAAGTAACAGCCCTGCCTGATGATCATAGGCTGAATATATTTTTGCTTAAAAATCTTGCATAGTGCTAGTTTAAATCCTTTTTGACTAAACCTCTGTAAACCTGTTGATCTCTCCATCACAACAAACTCCCAGCAACTGTAATTGCAAATTAACTTAGCTCAAGCTCAAGGCACAATTTCACATTGTGTTGAGAGATTAATTTACTTCCTTCCACCTATACATAGTCTAATCCTGTTTGGATTATCAGAAAAGACATGGAAGCAGAGCAATTTATAATGTACAGTATGTCCTGTTAAAACAAATATATTACTGAACTAAGGGACTTTAAGCCGTAGTAAGTCATACGGTGGAAAGTGTAAAAAAAGAATTAAGTGTGGTTGAGTGACCATATTATACAGTATGTATAGGCTACAATTTAGAATTGCACCTTCTTTAGCTGGGGCCAAGCATATACAGAATAAACAGTTTAGAATTGCACAGTCCCTGGTTATTGAGGTAGGATGTGCTGTCTTATGTATAGGCCTATATGTTACAGCCAAAAAGAGAATACGGAACATTGACTAAGCATATAAATATATATATATATATATATATATATATATATATATATATATATATATATATATATATATATATATATATATATATATATATATATATATATATATATTTTTATATATATATATATATATATATATATATATATATATTTATATACACATACATGCAGGCAGTAGAAGGATGAATTTCACTTTACCTTACAGTATACTAACCTTTTGAAGTTAGCAACCAAGTAGTCAAGTAATTTTTATTTATAAAGCACTTTTAAAAACAACAGAGGCTGACCAAAGTGCTGCACAGCAAAAGAATATAAGAAAACATTGATTGATTGATTGATTGATTGATTGATTGATTGATTGATTGATTGATTGATTGAATACTTTATTACTCAGAAATGTAAATAGCACGAGGTACAGTCAGACATTAAGGCTAAAAGGATAACACAAAAAAGTCCCAGGGACTTGTTTCCATTGTGGTCCTATGTATTCAATTCATCAACATAGCGTAACAAAATTACACCATAATACATGTCATCAACAAATACAAAACACTATATGGAAGTGGAGAAAAAGGAAAAACGTTGGCAGTGAATGACACCTTTCTATGGGAAATTGCATTTACCTCCCCTTATGGTCTCCTAATAGATGGTCTTTCAGGCCAGTTTAACACACACAAAGATACATCAAGTATAAGCTATGCCAATGGCTGTCAGTATTATGTGGCACTGGTGAACTATAACAGTTCTGCCCTATATATACTGTCTAAAACATACAATTTATGCAAGGAGGCTGTGCAGGCTAAACAAGACAAAAATGCTGTGCTCTGTTGGTGAGCAGGTATTTACAGGCTAAATTCAGTTGACCTGGCAGTTGGATGATTGTTCAAAACCCTGATAGCCTGAGGGAACAGCGCTTTGTGACAGCGCATGCGTTTGCCTGACCACAGCGGCACAAACAGTCCATTACTGGGGTTATGTGGATCCTTCAAAATCCATGTAACTCAGACACCTTGAATAATGAGTCCTACAGGGAGGGGCATGATGTCTCCTCCGCTGGGCTCGCTGGTTTGTTTAATTAGTCATGGTACTGTAACCGTAAACTATAAATACATTTTAATAATTTAAATTTGAATGAAATTGATATTTCTGTTTTAACTCTGCTACCAAGCATTAAAAACAGGATATTTCATTCTTTCATTCTTGAATTTATGCTTGTCAACACCTCCCAGATGAGCACACCTTAATTACTAGAGAAAATTCAACACCACTCTAGAGGGATGATGGATAACGAGGTGCATCCTTCAAGGCAATTATTCCTTTGTAGCACATGTAATTAAGTGGGGAAATATAATGTAGCAAATTAATTAGGATTAATGGGGCTAATTTGAATGGACAGATTAAGTACAGTGTTTTAATGCTCTCATATTTCACCTTTTTATGAAAGCTACCCCCTTCTGAATGCCCTCTGTCTACCATCACTCATCAATCTTTTCTTTTGGGTTCTGGAGATTAGGTGAGACAGACAGCTACAGTTGCTAACTGATATTTAATTCCTATGTTGTCACTGCAATGCAATGCAATGTAGTAGAATTAACAATACAAGATTAAATTAGAAAAAAAAAATAGTAAACCAAACTAAATCTAAACTGTACAAATGTAAAATGTGAAACTAAAGTCAACATGTCACTACACTGTGCTGTGAGTTTGCTAAGGGCTGTACTTTGCCACAGTTTTGATATTTGGAACTTGATTAGCATGAATCCTGTTGTTCTATTGTGAGGAGAATGTGAAAATCGGACACAACACTTCCTAGTGTGTTCTGTGCCAAGCACTCACTCTCTCACAAATCTCTTGTCCATTTTTATAACGAAGCCTTTATTTTTTTACTGTGTGACGTGAACTCGTTTTTTTTTTCTTAAAGTCCTCAGTAGGTTGTTTAGGCTGCCAAACAAAGAACACATGTGTGAACAACTCCAAGTTAAGAAATACACTCACAAAACCTTTCCATTTCATACTTTATAAATCATTTGGAAAGGTTTTGTGTATTTCAAAACTTGGTGTTGTTCACCCATGTGTTCTGTGTATTTGAGATGATTTCTGTGATGTTTACAGCAGAGCAGACCTCTAATTCAGTGGACCGTAATGACCAAATTAATAGATAAAAGTATAGCAAGCCATGTCAGGTTCAACCCATTTTCTTGAGCTTTTGGGCCTGTGGATCCCTGACTACTCTAGCACCGGTGGTGAATCCATAGAAATATGTGTAGAAGAACTGCTTTCCATAATACACAGCAAAATCCTCAGAGTTATTTTTGTCTTTACCCTGTAAAATGTAACTGTAGTCATTGCATTACTACCACCGTCTGCATGGCCTAGTGCCAAGGATCAGGTCACAAAGATTGAGGTTGAAAAACAGACTGTGCATGGCATAACATTCACATAACGCACAAGATGCATAAATCTGTTAATGTCAGTGTGAAGGGCTAATGAGGCCTATAAGACCACTTACTGTAGTATTATTGCCAAGCTGAAACTTTCATTATGAACACAAGAGCCAAAAGTCTACACGTGTACTCATCAATAGCCTTTTTTTGGAGATGCTCTATTGATCTAAAAAGAAATCTGTCTTTCATCCATCATCAGTGGTACAGTTTCAGAAAGTCTTTTCTGATTGCATCATCACATTATAGATTCTACTTTATCCAGGTTCATAAATATTAGGTTTCCAAACCAAATACAGTAATATGACTTACATGCCTCCTAGTGGATATTTGCACACCTGAGCACCTTTCCAGTATATTTATGTAATTGCAGAAAAATACATTGACAGAAACTCTGCAATTTACATTTTATAGAGTGTAAAGTCGAAAATGCTGTTGTTAATCAGAAACAACCCTCACTTTCAGATACATAAATTCAATACATTTTCGCAATTATCATCACTCTTTCTTAACTGTAAGTACAACTAATGTAAGGTCTATTCATGTTCATCAAAGAGAGACCATGACTATCTGACTTTAATAGGTTGTCAAGCTTTCAATGCAATTTGTGAACCTCTTTTCAGCTGCTAATGTGTGAAGGTACCTTAAGATGTTCAAAACAAAAATGTGTGTGTGTGTGTGTGTGTGTGTGTGTGTGTGTGTGTGTGTGTGCGTGTGCGTGTGCGTGTGTGTGTGTGTGTGCGTGCGTGCGTGCGTGCGTGCGTGCGTGCGTGCGTGCGTGCGTGCGTGCGTGCGTGCGTGCGTGCGTGCGTGCGTGCGTGCGTGCTTGTGTGTGTGTGTGCACGTGTGCGCGCGTGTGCGCACGTGTGCTTATGTGGATGTTGTGTCCGCAAGTGCAGAAGGAAAGGTCAAATATTGTTTCGTAGAGGATGGCTGAAAAGTATGGGCCTACAGTGCTGTAACACAACAACCAGACACTAAACATAATGTAAATAACAATAAACTGTATTCACATAATACCTTTCTTAAACAAATTCAATCTGGGAACCCATTCGGTGAAAAACTCTGGGGGCACCATGCACCTCCTTTTTTGTGCAGAGACAGAACTTGGTTTGGCTCCTCCCCTTTCTTATCCACTTCCTCCCGGGTACTTCTGCGTTTATTAGGCTACTATAACAACACTACATATTTAGGGCAGTGGTGCTGACAGATTCTTGAGAGATTAAAACAAATTTTACAAAGTGCTTTAAGGAATGAAAACAGTAAAACATTTAAAAAACAAAACCATTCACAGTAATAGTCCTTTTAAAAAGGGAAAAGGACTTACAGTATATCATTTTATGATGGCCCTCCACACAGACACACTGCACAGCAGGAACAGTGCAGTAACCTTTAGTATAAGCTTCTACATAAAAGTGTTGTGTCATTATTACTGTTAGATTGACTTTCTTTACAAATCGTCGATGTCGGGCAAAAACCTTGTATCTCCATATTTCAACGTATTTTTGTCTTTGCGTAAATTAACGCCCTACCTCGTCATACTACAGTGTCACACAAAAATGAACATAGCCGATCTACAAGCTTGTGAGACCAGCAATATTTTGCTATTTTCATTGACCTATTTTTTAAGTTAAAGTGAAAGTGGTTAAGTGTGTCTGTGGGTTTTACAAATATTGAACCAATGAAAAGTATTAACAAGAGATTGTAACTAAATAATAACTACATTGGATCAATTGGAATACAGGTAATTTTTTCCCCCCCATTTTCTTAAAAGTAACAGTTTCAGACAAGGTTTCCACCCAACACCATTTCTGTAGATGGTGACTTCAGGGTGCAAGCGCAATTCCTGGCCCACTGAAACCCCCTTGCTGGGATTATTCATGGGGTGCATAAGCACACTAGGAGACAAGAGCAACATCTAGGGGCAGCACATGGGGGGGATCCGATTTGGAAATTGTAATTCCCTATTTGAAATGGGTACATGGAGGGGAGGTAGAGGCCAACAATAACCATAGCACTTTTAGAAATCCATATCTTACGAGCTATAGCAGCAATTATATTGTGCTGTATAGTGTGTGTGTGTGTGTGTGTGTGTGTGTGTGTGTGTGTGTGTGTGTGTGTGTGTGTGTGTGTGTGTGTGTGTGTGTGTGTGTGTGTGTTGCTTATGTGGATGTAGTGTCCGCAAGTGCAGAGGGAAAGGTCAAATATTGTTTGGTAGAGGATGGCATTTACTTCCAAGGTGCTGCATCAGTCTCTGTTCTCCCTCACCTCTATAGCTACTAGCTCTATGAAAATGCAATTTATTTGAAGTTCAAAACAAAAAAAGGTGTGTGTGTGTGTGTGTGTGTGTGTGTGTGTGTGTGTGTGTGTGTGTGTGTGTGTGTGTGTGTGTGTGTGTGTGTGTGTGTGTGTGTGTGTGTGTGTGTGTGTGTGTGTGTGTGTGTGTGTGTGTGTGCGTGCGTGCGTGTGTGTGTGCGCGCGCGTGTGTTCGTGCGTGCCGTGTGCGTGCGTGTTTCTTTTAATAGGCCACATTTTGGAAAACATTTCTGACATCAAGCCATTTGATTGCCGTAACATGTCTAAGTTTAATGTTAGAAGTAGATTGGTTGGACGCTCGGGTGAAGTACCTGCCCGCCACCGCAGAGGTTGTGGGTTCGAATCCACCGTGGTGTATCAGGCTTTCTCGAGTGTCTATACACGAATCCACAGAGCGCTTCCCTGTAGGTATGGCGCCGCCCCCTTTAGGTAGCGCCGCCATTACTGCGGTGTCAATATCACCGCACTCAGCGTAGTAGCAGCTGACTGATATTGACACCGCAGTAATGGCGGCGCTACCTAAAGGGGGCGGCGCCATACCTACAGGGAAGCGCTCTGTGGATTTGTGTATACAAACACAATTGGCCCGTGTTCAGGGGAGGGAAGCCGGGCGGGGAAGGGTGATATCACTGCTTATTACACGGCTTGGTTGAATGCTTGATTCATGCTTGATTCTTATTGGTCAATCACTGAATTCAGCGGTGTGTTATTTCTGGATAATGACCGATGAGCTCTATAACAGACCGCTGTCTAATCAAAGGCCTAGAGCACCTGCTGCGCTGCTTGATTGTATGCCGTATACAACACGGCAGCCACGTAAACAAACGCACTATGTCATTTACAACTAAACATTGTTTGTTTTTGAAAACATTTAAAGAGAGAAATAGACAATGCCGTAACCGAAAATCGATTCTATTCGATACAACACTTCCTTGTTTTCCGAGGCGACCGTGTTGCGCTGGAAGGATGGCCAGCGCCACACTTATGGAATACTTTCATTACCGTAAGCAAGGAAATACTTTGTTTTAGTTTTTTTGGGTCAATTTATTAATTTACTTATTAAGTAGCCGTGTAATAAGCGGGATAATTGACAGCGCGCCGGTCGTTGTTGAGATATATAACCCCCTTCAGGATCGTTAAACCCCTCAGCTTTGCCTCGGGTTTAATCATCCTGTCAGGGGTTATATATCAACGAGCGGCGCGCCATCAATTATCCCCTGCATGTATTCCAACAGGAGGAGTAGTAGGAGGAGTAGGGTGAGCCTCCCGGTGGGGGCTCCTCACTGGCAGGTGAGTCAGTAGGATACGACAGCAGTGACAGCACACAAATGTGTGGGGAGGAATCAATTGGCAAAATGACTAAATTGATGAGAAAAGGGGGTAAAAAGTTATGGTTATGGTTACGGTAAGGGTAAAGATTTAAGGTCAGGCATGTATCTGTTAGGCTTAAGGCTAGGGTAAGGATTAAAGACCCTCTCCCCCAAAAATCATGTTTTCTATTAAAGTAATACTAGGTAACTTTTTCAACAAAACTAAAGTTAAATTGTATATCTTTTGTGAGTGGCAAAAGTTTCACAACACCCACTCCATGAATTTCACCCCCGAAAGCCTTTTATACATATATTTTCTATTGAACGGTGATAGGGGTGTCTTTCCCGCGAAAATTACGTCATCTGGCCGGAAAACGGAAGCGGAAATACACCGGTTTCCTGTTTGGCCAGGAACTACCGCATCGGTTTCCTGTTTGGCCAGGAACTACCGCATCGGTTTCCTGTTAGGCCAGGAACTACCGCACCGGTTTCCTGTTTGGCCAGGAACTACCGCATCGGTTTCCTGTTTGGCCAGGAACTACCGCGCTAATAACAAAAAGGAAACTCACGCTGATTTTAAGAGATTGTATGATTTGAAAATCGAAAAACTACAGAAAAAGAAAACACAGCTCACGGTAACTAAAACTCCACTGGCTAAGAGAAACGATCCACAGATCGTATAAAACAATTAAAAGAACGCTTTTTGAAACGCTTCCGTCTTCCGGTGAAAACGAATGGAATTCTGGGTAACAGAGGATATAAACGAACGGCCTGCAGTGACGGTAATGACCAGCAGAGGCTGCTAAAAATCGTTATTTGTGGACCTGCACTGTATAACTTTAAGGTCAATTTATTTTTAGGCTTACCCTTGATCCTTCTCGTAGATTCTTGCTCTCTGCATTTCTCTGAAGCATTACTAATTAGTTTTACAACTAATATCTGGTTTTCAGACATGCACTCACTGAAAACAGTTTTGCCGCACGGTGCACATCTCAGACGAGGTGTAACGTCACACATTGTACGTTTGCTTCAAAACACACTTTTTGCTACTACTCCTACAAATCTTGTCCAAAACTCTGACAAATCGTTACACATTATGTGTGGAATCATGTGATCAAGGGGTGTCAGTCAGATTTTTCAGATTCCAATTGGCTATGATTGCCTTTCAAAGTTTGCTGGCCCTGGGTGTAGGCAACCCGGCCTGGCGGAGACCTGCGCTCCGAGGAGCACACCTTTCTAGTCTAGTTTTGTTTTTCGCTTATTTTTTTGACCATGCCCTCATTCAGGGGGGTGGCTCTGTCAGCCCCAGTGAAAAACTCTCTCTGAGCCTTGAGGGACGGGAGAGAGCTCCCTGTGGTGCACTCAGCTGACCTCGCCACCGTCCGCGGCACTCACAGATCCTGGGAAGAGCTATTTCCATACCATAGTGGTGGCCCCTGTCAGGATGCTTTGGGTTGTGGCAGAAAACATTTTCAGGACCTTGTCTGAGACCTTGAATTTCCCTGCCTGGGGTATGGTACAGGCGCTTCCTCGCCTTCTTTGCCACAGTTTGTGTGTGCATTCTCCAAGTCAGATCCTCAGTGATGTGCACCCTGAGGTATTTGAAGCTGTCCACCCTCTCCACTAGTGCCCCGTTGATCAGCTGAGGTGTGTGTAAGACCTCATGCCTCTGAAGTCCACCATCAGCTCCTTGGTCTTTCCAACATTCAAGAAGAGGCTGTTTTCCTAGCAGCACTGCGACGGCCTGCCACCTCCACAGAAAGGTTTGAATAACAGATCACTGTGTCTTTTATTGTGTTTTATTTTTTAGCTCATACCAAGTAACAACGTGGCTCCCCAGAACAGCCTGCAGTGATCACACCATGGCAGGTAAATACTGGATAGATGGAGTTGGGAGTTTCATAAGAAATTATGTTTATGAGGATGCCAAGCAATTAACAAGGGAGAGGCAGCGGTATGATGCATTTGCACGCACAAGAGAGTTTTAACCACAGACAAGAAGTGGTAGTTGGCAGTAACTGTATGCTATGAGTCATTAAGAATAAGGCTGAACAATAATTGTGTCACCTTGACATGCTAAGGAGCGAGGTATAAAGTACAGTGGCAGGCTGTGCTCTACCAGATATAATTACTGAGATAACAAGTAGCACTATTGGCTTAGAGGCAAGACCTAAAAAAAATAAATCATATACAGTATTGCGAATGCATGACACCTAATATAACATACAGTACTGTAGCTCTAATTATCTGGCACAAAGACAATAAATACAACAGCCAAAAATAAAGCCTATGTACTGTAATGTCATCAGCCCAACCAATACATGGACTGTAAAATTCATGAATCTGTGAAAAACAAGATTGGGAATAAAACTTCTTGGCAAGAAAAACAGTTTTCACAGGTAAGCGAGAAAAAACAACAACTCAGCTACAGTAAGGGAGGCACCCTGCCTCTCTGTCAAGTATACAGAGGTTGTGTAGAGAGACTGCCTCGCTGAGCTGCTAACAAGGTGATCAGATTTTGCACCTTTCAACGGAGCCATGTGCCAGCACTATGTTTACTCATTAAGCTAATTGAGGCAATCTGTACATTTTAACACCTGCATGCTTATCGTGTAAAGGGAATAAGTGACACAGGGCCAATTGCGAGGGTTGAAAATGTTGAGTTTTTTCTGTTGGCTAAGTGAGGACAGCAGGGTAATCGAGCAGTGTCTACAGTACGAACCCAGGGGAAGTCTTGTAGCCAAAGGCAGCAATCTGCAGCTACTGTGAACAATTGTCTGTTTTCCAGTGCAGTGAGTTTGTAGTTTTGCAACTCTGCCTTTACGTTTTGGGCTTGAAGTCACAAGCATCAAATTAAGTACATTCAGATATTTCTGTTTGATTACACTGAATATGAATCCCCGTTCAAACATCTTTATCCCCTGATGGTTTCATACATCAAAGACAGATTGCTAGTTGGAGTACATTTCAACATGTTGTCCCATAATTCACTGACATGCATGGCAAATTGCCTGGCATCTTCTCTTCCTACAACCTGATGACTTTAGACACTGTTACTACAGGAGCTGCTGGTTGGCTGCATTATTTCCAATGAATAAGCCCATAAATGGCCTATTGTACAGATTTAGTTGGATCAATAATTATATTCTGTCTGGATCAGGGTCAAAGAATAAATAGTGCGCACAACAAGATATCAGATATAGAGAAATACATTTTCTACACTTGGTGGGCTGTATACATAACAGAATAGTATACTGTAATTAGCATGCAATATAATCACTGCCGTATTTTTGAAATTTCCAGTGATATATCAGATTCTTCCTGGATGTCTTATTATGTATTTATTTGTATTTTTGTGAACACTATTTGTTGGAAAACATTTTTACTTGCATTTTACTATGAAATTGTGTTTAATTATGGATGTGTGCTTCTCAGCTTCAATGGTACACATTCTAACCTGTAAATATCCACAGCAGTTGTGTCATAATACTAGTGCCAAGACAAGGCTGACAAGGAATCAGTGCTGGTGGCCGAGTGTTCCTTAATAAATGAGCTCTCTTCATTTTAACATCCAAAATAGCTGTAAATTTAAAGACTGAATTCATAGCATAGAAATTAAACTTTGCATGCACACTCCCTAGAGGCCAAGGAAAAACCTTTGCCCTGCATTTTTCACATAATGCCTTTTAGAGCGCCACCAGGAGGCTGAGTTTTGTAAAACACATTTTTTGCTCTTACTCCTTCAGATTCTGTCCAAAAATCACGCAAATCGGTACACAGTATCTCTATAGTCATGTGATCAAGATGGATGTGTCCGATATTTCATATTCCATCCTACTTGGCTAACATTGGCTTCCAAAGTTTGCAGGATAGGTCCATTTTGAACAAAGTTCCTAAAATTTCCGATTTCCGTGAGATTTTGCACTCACATTCCCACTAGGCCGAGGAAGAAATGCCACCCTTTTCACATTGGCTTGTTATAGCGCCACCAGCAGGTCTAATTTAGCAAACCACATTTTTGGAACAAAATGCCTCAAATCATGAACGCAGTGTCCGATTGCCGTGCAAGGCCTAAGAAGAAATGGCAGCCTTTTCACATTGGCCTATTATAGCGCCACCAGGAGGCCATAATAACCTACCTGACCTGGCGGAGACTTTTTCTAGTTGTAAGTCGCTTTCTTCTTCTTCTTCTTTGGTTTTATGGCGGGTCGCAACCGTTTGCTTTTAGGTGCATACCGCCACCTACTGTACCGGAGTATGTAATCTGACTCCCTATACTTCTCTATTCCATTCATCCGTTATTCTAATTTATAGTGTGACTATCTTTTTTAGTGATAGTCCTGCATACTGCCTAGACCCTGTGAAACACCCCTATCTCCTTCAAAAATTCCACAACTGCTAATGTTTTTGTAAGTCGCTTTGGATAAAAGCGTCTGCTAAATGACTGTAATGTAATGTGCTAAACTGAATTTACTTCCTGGTTACAGGTGATCACATGACATGCTACAGGTCACATACACTCTGTTCTTAAAGTGACCACACCCAATTACAGAACATACAGAATTACTTTAAACAAAACACACTTATAAAATACTAACTTGCAACATTAAATGTTGTAACTAAACACTCACATTTCGCAACTTTTTGCATATTTCACATATTTCACAACTTTTGGCATATTTCACAACTTTCCACATATTTCTCAACTGCCCGCAATTGCACCGCATAAAATCACATAAAATCCTGCATATTTCATTGCAAAATCAAGGATTTTAGCCCACATAATTAAAGGATTTTTGTCCACGTTTTTCTGGAGGGTCTAAATGGAGTTGCATGGACTTCCTGAGGCAGAAATAGTATTGCGAGTCATTATACTGAATTCACACCAGCAGCGTTGACGCTAGTCCACAACGCTAAATGCAATAAAGACTGTCATCCTGTGTCAACGTGTGTCTGCTAAGGTGAAGAAACAGACTGTATGGGAATGGCACATTCTGAAAACAAATATGTAAACTAGCAGCTGTAGATGGGAAATAAATCAATATTGAGCAATATCGACATATTTCTAAAATGAAAATGCTGTTTACAAACGCGCGAGATGCAGCAATGATCTTCTCCACTTCATCTCTGTGGAGAAGCTGGGCAGAGCAGCTGACATGCTGTTCGGACCACCCACGACCGGAGCTGTCCCTGATTGTTTATGAACTGTATGTTGTTTAATTATCTGTCTATCAATTTAAACTCCTTGAAACTTTAATATTTGCTACATGGCACAGCTGTTAATTTCTGTCAGTGGTGTCGAGTGAGCCTGTAGTCCACGGGCAACGAGAGCCCCGGTGCTCAGTGGATCAGTGGCCAGCTGTACCCGGCAGTAAAGCACACAGACAGAAGAAAATTGCAGGCACTCGAAGCTCGATCGCCTCCAGCAGCTTGTTTATAAACGATTTTTACATTTCAGGCATTAAATATGCCATGTGGTTGCACAATCTTCATTAATTTAACATCTGGAGCTGCTAGTAAAAAGTTGCGACTTCTATACAACAGTGCAGTACTCATGGAAAGCAAAGCACCAATGGAAAGCCTGCAGTAAAATTATACTGAAAATCTTTATTATCTTAATAAATAAGCAGAAACAAACTTCTTCACAAGAACAAGAGGGGGCTATGATTTGTTGGATGCTAGTGCACTAGCGTCAAAGTTGAGGTTTTCTCAGATTTGACACCACATTTTTTGCTGTTGCGTGTCCTGACGGCTGACGCTGTGAAAAAGCGTTGAGATGCTCGTCGCCATAGACTTTGCATTGAAAAGTCGCTGCTCAATCAGAACATGCCAGCATTGTGATGCTGCTGGTGTGAATTAGGTGTTACAGAAATTGTCAGAGATAGGAATGTTGTGTGATTAAAAATGTCAAACCACAAAAGCCCAGTTAACCTTTAACAACACTGAATTGTATGTTAATGTTTACTAACTTGCTTGTCCACAGTAATATTTCAGCAACCTGACATTTTTAAATGACATGCTAAAATACTGTTGTCTCTAGTGTTATATAAAATAGTCGTTTCTTTGTGTTTTTCAGCTGTATTTCCTATAGAGCACATTTTGACCAAGCTTTTTGCACAAAATAACAAAACACTACAGAAGGAAAATAAGCCATTTCAATTCACATGAGGTGCAATGGAGTTAAAACGAGGTAATGAGCATGTTTTCAGTTTTATAACAAATGATATTCTATTCATTTTAACATTACTTTTTCATATTCATATTGAGTTGAAACAGAGGCACAGGGAACATCTGCAATTAAATGTGCATTTACTTCCTCTAAACACAAAATCAGAAAGCATACAATAATGATAGTTACTGTCAAGGGCTTACTCGAGGTCATGGATAATTGAACAAATTCCCCAAACCCTCGTGATACACTTCAACACATCCCAATTGCGTGAATTCAGATCATCCAATGTCTTATAATTTAGTAAAAGCTTAAAGTCAGTCCTGAAGTATTTATGACACTGGTCAGTAGCCAAGCTAGGTTTCTCTGATATTGTTTGGACCAATTAGAACAATAATGTATTTAATTTAATTGCAGGACAATTGGGGACATTTGGGGCAGTGTTTCATAATATATAATAAGCAAGGTGGAGATTTAATTGGTAGCCTACATAGATCTTAGTATCGTAATGAAGTGGAATTAAATATATTTTGAATAATGTGACAAAGGGGAAGCATAACAAAACCAATGGACCCAAGGATTGACTCAGGAGCATACTACATGAATGATGAGCAGATGAACGAGAGACAAACGCATTCTTGGCAGCAATTTGTTCGTGAAGCGACGGATTTTGAGCTTGTAGATCTGTTACGTTTGCTATTTTTTTATTTGAATCCTGAAAAGGAATAGTTTTGGACATATGAGGTTTCCACCCGACAGAGACAATATAACAAAACATTTGTGAAATGAATTAATCATTCAATCAAGTAATCAATCAGTGCATAGACATTCAATTAACAAATGAACAGAAAAATATAACAAACAGATCCCATGATCTTTTGTCCCTGTTATTAAGTTCCAAAAAAGGCCTTTGAAGTTTCTTAAAGCATCCCAACAAAAATAGATTCCAATGCAATCCAATATTATCCAACAAAAAAACCCACATCTTGTATTAAAAACAGGTATTCTTCAAATACCTTTTTCAAATGTTTCAAAAGAAAATAGTAATGCATTGTATCAAAATCCCCAAAATCCTCTAACTTAACTTCTATGTGAGGAGGATCCAGGAAATGCCTTTGTTGTTTTCTGTTTCAGAATATCTATTTCGATAATACTTCCCTTGTTTAGAACACATAGTTTATGGACCTCAGTATAAAATGCTTTAAAGTTATGATTTGGCTTGGCAATAGGCTTGTTTGACCTAACATAGTTCACACCCCAAATCCCCAAATCTCATCACTTCTTGGAACTTTTATATCATCACTTCCTGGAACTTTTTTTTACACTTGCTACTTTCTTTCACAGTTCCCGAGATGAAATTAACCCTGTCCAACACTGAATTAATGGGTGTGTGACAAAACACAATACAATTATTATGTACACAATATTTAGTTGATAAAATGTTTCTTCCTGTACTGTACTGTATAGTTAAAACGCATATACCTGGACAGGGATTATACTTTTCCTACACATTTTATGTGACAGTGTCACAAGCTTTCATTTGGTTAGCTTGTTCAAGTGTCTGATTGTCCTGGGGAAGAAGCTCTTTTGTAGTCTACTGCCAGTGGCCTTGTGGCTGCGGGGCCATTTACCATGTGGCATCATCTAAAACAGTCCGTGGTTGGGGTGACTACAGTACTATCTTTCATGATTCTGTGAGCTTTGCTGACACAACGTTCATTGCATAGGTCTTGGATGTAGGGAAAGCTGCTTCCACTGATGTGTTCTGCTGTCTGCATGCATGACCCTTTGCATTGCCTTACGATTGCCGTAGTAACTAAGGGCTACTACACACTGCAAGACATTTGGTCCGATTATTCTGTCGGGGACCTTTTTTGGCGCTCGCCGACATAACCCTCGATCTGACGCAAGATCAGGCTTTGCTCGCCGAGGTGTTGCTCGTGCTGTGTGAAAGTTTGTGCGAGAATTTCCGGCCGCAATAATAGTGCTCGGCGATGCCTTCCCGAGCATTTCTAGATATCTAGCAGGTTTGATATTTGGCTCTGTCGCCGACTGGACATCATACAGTATGAATGGTGTTGCGATCACTCAGCGAGCAGATCCATGCTACAGCCAATGAGAGCTTGAATCAGCAGCATGGACCAGGAAAGTTTGCAAGAAACCGACCAGTTTTGCAAGAGAAATAAGCAACCAGGTAACAAGCCCAAATAAGCAACTACACTTTAGAAACAAGCACAAAAAAACGCAACCGGCAACTACCAATATTTACAAGCAACTTTACAGAAAAACAAGCCCAAAGTCACTTATAGTAAGTCGACATGGCAACACTGCTTCTGAATTGCATTGCGCACTTAAGCTGGTTGACTTGTTTGTTTTAGAGAGAGAGAGAGAGAGATACAGAGAAATAGAGAATTATTTATAGCGTCCTGTCTCGGTCTCGCGCATACAGTATATCACGGGAGCCTTGCACGTTTTCGCGAGACGCCGGTTAAAATGAATTGGAATAAAAACAAATGTATGTATCGGGTCTGGATCGCATCCTGGTGAAATGTCTTGCAATGTGTGATCCCTTGTCGGCGATCAATCGTATAGTGTGAAAACCACAACGATTTCAAGAAAGAGACTTGTGTAGGGTGAAGTGCTTAACGATCAGATGACCCCCCCGACCACTTTAAAAGTTGTGCAGTGTGTAGCTGCCCTAAGGCAATCGTAAGGCACTAAGGCTTAGTTGACCACAGTGTACCCTAAGGTTCTATACCAGGTCTGTTCCTTTTCCCCTCATCACCAAAAATCACCAAAAATCTCCAATCTACAAGCTTGCAATGTCATAAGTTGTGAGCTTGTAGATGTGCTGAATGTTTGATCCAGGATAGGGTCAAGTGGTTAAAACATAGCTCTCATGGTTGTGTCACCATGACAGCAATGTGACAAACAGCCAGTCTCCAACACAACATTTGCTTAGTCGTCAACAGACAAAATATTATGACAGAAAGACAGTAGAATTACTAACTCACAGCTAGAAAGGCATGAGCTTTACCCTGCACGAGTCTGGGATAGAAAGTACACAGTAAAGTCAGTACATTGGGTCAGTACGTTTTTATAGTTGTGGGACGATTATTTTTCCCAAATTGTGTTTAGTACTTAGCAGTATACAGTAATTCAGTTTAGTTAACCAAGAAACACATTTACAATATTGCACCAGCAGATCTTCAATTACCTAAGAAATACATTAAAACATACAATTATCATAAAAACAGTGCATTGGTGTTAACCTTATAGGAAACTTCACCGCAGACCGCAGTTTACCAGGTTACTTGATACTTGAATTACTTTTCCTTTTGGTGATAAAGTATTATTTATAATTAAAGGACTCGACACCATCAAAACAAAGCTCTTTAAAAACCTGATTGAGTAATATCAAACACTGCTAAATCTGTTCAGAACAAACACAATGGATCAAAAACAACATAAAATGCAACGGCATTTCCTCCATCTCCTTGTAATGACACTTTAATTATGATGGAGTACACATTGTGAGCACATTGTCACAACACTTCTGATTACACCATAGACAAGAGTTCCTTTGACACTCCCAGAGTATTGCTTGTATTTCTCTGTCATTGTTGCTGTCTACTGTAATAAAAAAAGATGAGGTAGACTTGTCTTGCTGGAGACAGACAGACAGACAGACAGACAGACAGACAGACAGACAGACAGACAGACAGACAGACAGACAGACAGACAGACAGACAGACAGACAGACAGAAGGATTAATCCTCTAAGCAATATAAGTACTATTTTAGATATTACTGAGTTGGCTAATCAACAGCAAATATGCTAATTAATATATACAGTCTATTAGTAACGTTGAAAAATTCTATGAATATGAATAAGTAGTCTCATAAGATATCCTGAAAATACATCTGTCAAGTTTCTGTATTGTACAGTACATCCTAGTAGTCCATGTGCAAGTGGTTCACCAGAGCTGGAGTCAGCACTCCCATTGCCCAGAACAGACAGTGTACGTCTTAATGTCTCATATGGGGGTCAAGCTTGGTTGTGCAGCCTGATGGCTACTGAGACAAAGGACTGGCCAAGTCGCTTTGTGGTGTGCCGAGGGAGGATGAGTCTGTGGCTGAATGTGCTCCTTATCCCTGCTAGCAGAGGGATAAGGAGCACATTCAGCCACATATGTGCTCGCAGCAACCCGCAACCACCTCCAGAGTGTTCCGTTTAACTCCAATACGGAGTTAGCCTTCCTTACCAGTTTGTTCAACCAGCTTCCTCCTACTTGTTTGCTACCCACTTGGGTACTTGCTTAAATAATTATCAAAAGCGAAACATTGGAAAGGAAGGTCATGCCATTGCTAGACTTGATTATTGTCTCCGCCAGGCCGAAAGGCATGGCGAGAGAGTATGTTTTGCACCCTGTCCGTCTGTCCGTCCGTCTGTCCGCCCTTTTGTCTGTGACCAGCTAATCTCCAGCACTGTTGGCTTGATCGCAACAAAACTGTGCACACACACACCCGGGTTGCCAATTCAGAACCTCTGCCCCAAATGTTTCACATGGGCCTGTTATAGCGCCACCAGGAGGCCGCTATTTGCAACAGCAAAAAATTTGACAGTACTCCTACCGATTTTGTCCAAACATCACGCAAATCGGTACACAGTATCTCCATAGTCATTAAACCAAACGAGTCTTTCAGATTTTTTATATTCCATCCTGACGTTTCTTCCAAAGTTTGCAGGAGTGCTCCGTTTTGAACATATTGCCTCAAATCATGAACACAGCATGCAATTTTGCATGCACAGTCTCACTAGGCCGAGGAAGAAATGCCACTTGAAAATGTTCAAATCAGCCTTATGGTAGCGCTATAACGGGACGATTCTTGTTTTTGCCTATAACTGCATCGATCTGTGTAACATAGTGATGAGCGGGTCGACCCGTAACCCGCGGGACCCGCGGGTCAACCCGCGGTGCGGGTGGGTCGAGTCAGGATTTCAGAGGCAATTATGCGGGCTGTGGGTGAGCGGGTCAGCCCTCTCACACGCAAAAAAATAAATATATATATATTTTGAACAATATGCTTGTTTATTTAGCCCATGACAATGTTGTGCTGCTGTAGACATTTAAAGCGACTTTTGGTACTTAAAAGAGCGCTATATAATATATATATATATTCCCACCGCGGGTCGCGGGGCGGGTTGAGCCATAGATTTATATATGGGTTCGCGGGGCGGGTTGAGGCGGGTCGGGTTCCGTTGCGGGTTGAGGCGGGGCGGGTCATGAAAAAACCCGACCCGCACATCACTAGTGTAACAGTTAACTACTGTATGTGCACTCCCTAGAGGCCAAGGAAAAAAATAATTCCGGCATTTTTCAAAAATGTCGGCCTTTTATAGCACCACCAGACTTATGTAAAACACATTTTTGGATATTACTCCTTCAGATTGTATCCAAATTTCACGCAAATCGGTAGACATGATCTCTATAGTCATGTGATCAAGACGAATATTAGATTTTTCATATTCCATCCTGATTGGCTAAGATTGACATCTAAAGTTTTGAACAAAATGCCGCAGCGTCCGATTGCGGTGAAACTTTGCACGCACATTCCCTCTACGTTGAGGAACAAATGCCACCCTTTCAACATTGCCCTATTATAGCGCCACCAGGAGGCCGATTTTTGCACACAAAAAAAAGTTTTATATTACTCCTATAAATGTTGTCCAAACATCACGTAAATCGGTAGCCTACAAATCTCTTTAGTCAAGTCATCAAGACAGATCTGTCTGATCAATCCGATTTTTCACATTCCAGCCTGATTGGCAAATTCTGAACATTGCTGTCCCACACTAGCCTGAGGCTACGAGCTCAATCCATGGTCTTGAAGGGCGGACCCAAACACAGCCGCCTGGATTTGTGCGTGGCTTCCTATTGCTTCACCAATCTATGTCCCCGCCTCCCCTCCCCTCCCCCCCTCGGCCTGTGCACGGAGCACGCTGACGTCACCAAATTTAGAGCGACGCCCCTCTGCACTCTGATTGGTTAGGAGATAACAAGGTCCAAGACCATCGTTCCTGCATCGCTCCCCCAGGCTTTTTTTCTTTTGTAACAAAAAAAAAAGCCTGGGTTTCCGAGGCTAGTCCCACACTAACCTACCTGACCTGGCTGAGACCTGTTCTCCGAGGAGCACTTTTTGTAGTTCACATTATGTGATGACTATAAAACTTGAAACAAACCTTCTGGCCCTTTCTTTGTTGCTCACCTTTCCATCATTTTATATCATTTACAGTGGTGGACAGTAACAGTAATACATTTTTTTACTTTGTATCTGTACTTTGCTTGAGTATTTGTATTTTTGGAAACGTATGACTTTCACTCAACTACATTTCAAAGTTGATCACTGACTGTACTTTTGACTCCATTACATTTCAAGGATAGCAGATCTACAAGCTCACAACGAGCTGTGAGGCAAGCTTGCAGCTCTGATCTGCTATTTTCACTATTATTTATATATATAAATTATTATTATTTTTGTTTATTGTTTTGGGAAAATGTTAATAAAACAATGCATTGATATTAGAACAAAAAATTACTTAAGCATTTTTAAAGGCATGTACTTTTGAATACTCAAGTATTTTTTTAAGCAAGTACTCCATTACTTTAACTTAAGTAGAAATTTGACAGAGCAACATTCACTTGTAGTTAGGTAATATTTGACCAGGAGTATCTATACAAGTATACTGGAGTTAAGTAGTTTGTCCGCCACTGCTCATTTATTGTGCCGGTTGGGCTTTTCATTTCTCGGTTCAGGACAATTATTTTTGCCTGGCCGCTACAGATCCAATCTGACCTTTAATCCTCACATCACATGCTCTATAGCCTGAATATGTATCTGGATCTGGTCCCTCACGCAAACCGAGTCTGAGTAAAATTACAGTCTTCAGCCACCTGAGTCCACTTCAAAATGTCAGCAATTCACTGGCTCATGAAAGGGGGTGTGGAGTTAAATGTCAAGTAATGCTTTCTAAACTAATTGCCTTCTGTGTCTTTGGAGGAGACACTTTTGGTTAGGGCTGATTAGAAAAGTCAGCTCCATGAACCCGCCCACCTGATGAGCAAATGGTAATGTTACCGTGAAGCTACAAAGCATGATGCTCAATTCTGAAAACTGACATCCTTGAGAACCATGCCTTCAATCCTGTGTGCCTATGTGAACCATGTGGATTTACCTTTCCTTGTTGCACAAAGACCTACACCATGCACCCCATGCCCCCACCTGTTACACTGGTCTAACTGCACCTTAATGATAATGCACCTGCTGCTACTTTTAATGCTATACTTCACTCTATCTGGGAACCCATTGGGTAACAAATATATATATATATATATATATATATATATATATCAGAATCAGAATCAGAATCAGTTTTATTGTCACATCACAGGTTTACAAGGTAAAGAAGTGGGTGAAATTCGTTTTTGTACATCGTTCCCATCGCAACGTTAATTTCCATAGAAAGAAGAGGGGGGGGGGGGGGAGAAGAAGAGGGGTGGGGGGCAAGTGGGAAGGAGATCAAAACAAGAGAGCAACAGAAGGCCAGACAAGTTATCTACATATTTACAAAGTACCTGAGATAATAAAAAACTATATATATATATATATATATATATATATATATATATATATATATATATATATATATATATATATATATATATATATATATATATATATATGTATGTATATGTATATATGTATATATATATATATATATGTATATATATATATATATATATATATATATATATATATATATATATATATATATAGAAAGAGAGAGAGAGAGAGAGAGAGAGAGAGAGAGAGAGAGAGAGAGGGGGGGGGGGGTGCCGTTCCCATGGATCTCTCACACTGTGCTCTAAACATGGTGGTCCACTTGCTATCATAGTTTACATGTCATCCATTGTCTCAGCTAAAGAAGGGGCACATTCACACCAAAACTAATCAAAATCATTTGACTTCCAATGGTTTCATCAACAGAAATTGGGCGAGCATAAAATGCCAATTTCACTCTTTTCTGCAAACATGGCTGTGTCTCAGTTCATTTGCTCCAAATTGTTCTTGCGGTGAAATTCTTATCTATACTTATTTTGACTCCTGGGAAAAAGTAGATATGGCAAAGTGAGACAACTGTAGTGTCTGCATGTTTTAAATATTCACAATAACAAGTTCCAGTGCAGTCAAATATGAATATCCAGAAATAAATTGCAGTTGTCTGTTTAATCCCTGTTAGAACAGATGTAGTTGGGTGCATTCCCCTGTAAAATAAAAAAGATGAGGAAAAAGACCATACATAAACAGTGTTTATGTATGGTCTTTTTCCTCGTCTTTTTATTTTACAGGTTGTTTTTTCCAATATTATTTGCAGACACACACTTTCAAGTTAGACAACTAAGTATGGGCACTGCACACTTAGTATACACTATTCCAAAATGGCATCAGATTAAAAGTGTATGCATCACCTTTACAGTTGTTTTGAAATATGAGTTATCATACTCCAATCAAGAACACTTCCTTATACATTTTATGTCCCTGCATTTCAAAGTGTGTTTACACCCTACTAGTGCTCTGTCTGAGGTTTGAAGTTTAAATGGAATGTGGTTTAATGTGTCTCTAATAGACCTTATCACACTTGAACAACATAAACATTTTAATGGGTCCAAGTATATCCTGTTGCAGTGTTTGTGAAAATCAGTAGCTGACAGGAAATACACTTGGATCCAAGCTGTTCTCTAGCAACCCAATTCCACTGACAGGTCTATATACTGTAGTAGGTTAGTAAATGAAAACAGTATGGTGCTGCAGTCTGTTAAGTTTACTCAAAACTTTGTGAAATTAATGTCAGTTCAGGCCTTGGCACATGCACTAGATACGGTATGTATTGAAATGCAAGTGATTGCCTTTTCATCTACATACAGTAATATTTTTTCACCTCAGAAACTGGTCTATTTTTCTGGCTAATGCTTTAGGTCTGGTCCAGTGAAAGGGTAATTAATCAGTAATTCATGCAACCTTTGGGTGATGCCCAACTCAAAGTAAAGGGTATATATTGTCAGCTTTTTTATTTAAACCCCATCCCCCAATACAGCATTAACCACATTAGCCCTGGTATTCCTTTTTTGTGCATGTCATTATAGGCAAAAATCTTAAAAGATTTAAAAATATAAATATATATATATTCCAAAATGTATTAAGGTTCTGCATGTGCTTCCATATGCTACGGCTCGGTTTCAGATAAGGTTCTCAGAACCTAATTTGGGCCCTGCTCAGGAGATGGTAGTAAGCCTGAGTTCTGGGAACCAAGAACTCAGAACTTAGTAGTTGTTAATTTTTCTCTAACCCATCTACAAGCTTGTTACAATGTGATGCATTGTGAGCATGTAGATTGGCTATTTTTGTTTATTGTCTCCGCCAGGCCGAAAGGCATGGCAAGAGAGTATGTTTTGCACCCTGTCTGTCTGTCCGTCCGTCCGTCCGTCCGTCCGTCCGTCCGTGTGTCCGTCCGTGTGTCCGTCCGTCCGTGTGTCTGGTCCGTCCGTTAGCAGCTAATCTCCGGCACCGTGGGCCCGGTCGCTGCGAAACTGTGCACACACACTCCCTGGATGCCAATTCATAACCTCTGCCCCCACATGGGCCTGTTTTAGCGCCACCAGGAGGCCGATTAGTACTCCTACAGATTTTATCCAAACGTCATGCAAATCGGTACACAGTCATGTGATCAACACAGATCTGTCCGATTTTCCAGATTCCATCCTCATTGGCTAAGGTTGGCTTCCAAAGTTTGCAGGATTGGTCCGTTTTAAACAAAATGCCTCAAATCATGAACGCAGCTTGCCATTTCCATGAAATTTCACACGCACATTCCCACTAGGCAGAGGAAGAAATGCCACCCTTTTCACATTGGCCTGTTATAGCGCCACCAGCAGGTCTAATTTAGCATAACGATTTTTTTGGAAAAAAATGCCTCAAATCATGAACGCAGTGTCCGATTGCCGTGAAAGAAGAAATGGCACCCTTTTCACATTGGCCTATTATAGCGCCACCAGGAGGCCACAATAACGTACCTGACCTGGCAGAGACCTGTGCTCCGAGGAGCACTTTTTCAGAGTTTATTTTTTTATGGGGTGGTTCTGATTACAATGGAATCATAAACTACAAAACACCACAGAACTTCACAGGTTCTGGAAAGTTTCAGGCTATGGAGGGTCCTGGGTTACCCTTCATTAGGCTGTTTAGCTGAAGTTAACAGGCAGCTAGGAGAGACACTCACCAGATCTGCTGCTGCTGCATGCCAGGATTGTTGGAAAGGATGTACTGGTTGGAGCCCAGTAGGTCCTCAGGCTTTCATCCTCACCTGTGCTCAGTCATTGTCATTGACATTGTATCTCCCTGCTTCAACCCCAGCCTGGGAGAGGAGTTGGGTCACTTGGGTGTGATCGTCAAACTGTGATTGGTGTACCTCACTGAAAGCCCTGCTGCCTGACTCATTTGTCAGAGGTAGTTGCAGGGTTTGATTTTTTGGGGCGATGCAAGTCGTTCCATTGATACTGCTATGTGTGGCTCAAACGTTATGAGTAGTTTGGAGCCATGCATGTCGGGTGTTTCAGATTGACCTTCCTTCCTTCCTTCCTTCCTTCCTTCCTTCCTTCCTTCCTTCCTTCCTTCCTTCCTTCCTTCCTTCCTTCCTTCCTTCCTTCCTTCCATCCATCCATCCATCCATCCATCCATTCATACAATCCCCGAAACACACAGAGACTTTCTGCCACTTTATCAGACCCGTGGGCCAACAGATACAGATATTCGTGATTGTTTTGTTCTCGGAAACCGTTGGTATGTCCGAATTGACGTTCGGCTCTGTACACCGCAGGGTCATATGAGACACACACGCCAAGTTTGAGACCGAACGGTCTGATGCTGTACGAGTTATGCCGAAGACAGATTCCATGTGACACACACGCACGCACGCACGCACACGCACACACACACACACACACACACACACACACACACACACACACACACACACACAGAGACTCTTCATATGGGCACACACACACACACACACACACACACACACACACACACACACACACACACACACACACACACACACACACACACACACACACACACACACACACACACACACACACACACACACACACACACACAGACTCTTCATATGGGCATCGGTTGGATCAGCAGTTCTGGACAACCTGATCTCCATATATGCCTTATATGGGCATATCGGTCGGATCAGTGGTTCTGGACAACCATCTATCCAATCGACTCAACGCCAGGCACGCACTCCTTTGAGTCGTGAACTACAGCCACACTCATACGGAGAGATTGTGTGCATTTATCACACTATCCGCTGTTTTTATATAGTGATTGTTATGTGCTTTCCATGTACCTATTCTTTTTAGTTTACTAAACCTATTTCTTGGCAGTGTAATATCATTTTTTATTCTGACCTTTGAGAAACAAGTCCAAAGAGTTGTTCAGTTGAGCTCTGCCAGCTAGGAAATAGAGGAGATAAAAATGAGGTAATTTATATACTTCTCTGACATCGAAAAAGTTATTTATACTTTTGTTTCCTTTAGTTTTGACTACTGCAATTTGTTATACCACTGCCTTAATACGGTTCATTATTTTGTACTCGTTATTTTGTTCTTTATGTTTACTCTTATTTGCAAGGTGTACATGGAAAGTCAATTTGCATGATGTGTTTTAATGTATTTTAATGTATGTTGTGTATGTCCCAGATAGTGTGAGTTTGAGGTGGGTGGATTTTGGTTAGTTAAAACTGCTAAGGTCACAAAAGTCATAGGATGTAAGGAATAGCATGGACTGTGTTTTTTTAATTATGCTTCTTGTATTATGTTCTGAATTTGAATTTCCCAGTGCTGTTTTCTTTTTCTTTTCTTTTTTTGATAATGCAGTATAAAGAGAGACCATTGGAGGAGATGCAGGGTAAGACCTCAACTCTAGCTCATATACTAGTAGTGACATGCAAAAGCTAGGTGAGTGTCCTGTCTGAATGGAAGAAGGTGGGTGAAGCCTGCCCAGGGAGTTACACAAATCACAGCAGCATGGAGTTGTTAGCCTCCCTTTCAGGAGTCACAAAGCAAACACACATCAGCAGAAACGACAGCATGCTTGCAAACTGCAGCTCACTTCAGTATTCTTCTGGCCTGCTTTGTGTT
>NC_137604.1:29055892-29060892 GCF_963280865.1 Gymnoscopelus braueri | reverse complement strand
AAAACCTCCCTTATGTTCAGTATATTTCCCACATCACATCCCACCTTAATCTGAGTTTTTAATATTGTAATCCCTCTAAACCATAATTAGGAAATAGCTTACAATCAGTAGTGGACCACAACTGGATAGCCTCTCAAACATTCCTTCTAATAGAACTTCTGTGTTCACTTGTTGTTTTAGGTCGATGTTTTTCCAACCTACACCAGACCAGATGGACGTTTGATATATCACAAATAAGAGGATATCAAATGCAAGGGTGTCAAGAGAAAATGTTTTCACAGCATGAATATGCATGAATATTTAGCAAGTATTTCAAATATTTGCACATCTATCCATTTCAGTTCAACAATTATCTCACTTCATTACTGTGTCAAGATGATTTGAGGAAATATAAAAACATGGAAATGAGATAAGCCAAAGTATATGGAAATGAGATAAGCCTGCGCATTAATCCACAATTATTATTATTTTCCCATGCCATTCCATTTGCTCAAAAGGTTCACTGTGAACACATATGGTTTGGATTTAATCCAACCCAGTTTTATCGATACCGTTACCCCAAATTGCAATCAGCTGTTAATTGTGAAAACGAGAAATCCAGAAATCCTGCATTTGGCTCAGCCAAGTCAGACTTCAAGTTTGAGTCCAAGAGATCTTGAACCAGCTTTCTGGAATACACCTCATAGATGAAGCTCGCCACTTTAAGAACATATAAGAAGATTACCTTTATAATCCCCATGGGGAAATTCTTTTTACATTCAGCTTTACACACACACACATAAGCCCAAAATACAGGCGTATACACACAAGGTTTAAATAGACATGCAATGTGGAGACTGGAGAAATGGTGCAGTGATGGGCTGCCACTGCCACATAGCGGTACCCGGGAGCATTTAGGGGTTCGGTGCCTTGCTCAGCAGAGCCCAGGAGGTGAAATGGCACGTGTCCATGCTGGACTTGAACCGGCCACCCTCCTGCTCCCATCTGCTGTGCTGTTCATCCCACAAATGCAGGTTCCCTACAAATGGGGTATAATTTAAAAGGGAAATGGTATAAAAGTTACTGCCAAGAAGCATTGTTACAACAGAGAAATAATGCATTTTTAATATATATATATATATATATATATATATATATATATATATATATATATATATATATATATATATTAAAAATATATACGTACGTACGCACGCACGCACGCACGCACGCACGCACGCACGCACGCACGTGCACACACACACACACACACACACACACACACACACACACACACACACAAATCATTCTATCACAATGAACAATATTATTTAAATAATGCATCCCATGTTGTAGTTTCTTTGTTCTTTTCTTTTTCTTTTTTTTTCCTGGCCCAGTGATCATGGTTCACAGTGACCCAGGGAGGTCACAGCTTAGGGGGAGAGAGGAAATGACTTCCTTCTTGTCATGTTAATATTTAATGGAGAGAATAGGATGCAAACAGTGAAGTAAACATATTCTGTCTGGTGTGGAAGATGGTTGTGTTTTCTCTTGATTCGTCACGCAAGGAGCAGAAGAGGCAGCGGGAGACTGTTGCGTGGAGAAGCTGGGGGTGTCAAATGCAATAATATAACATGAGAAACGAAGATACGTGTATACAGTCACTAGTTGGCCATTTACATTTGTTGCTTAACTGCTGGCTATAGTGAGATTATGTCAAATTTCTAGTATAAAATAAGTGTGAACATTCACTGGATGGATCAAATGGTGGCTATTTGGATCTTACTTTAGACCTACAGTGTGGGGTTTCCCGTCTGCCGAGTATGAAGCAAGTGTGCAAAATGAGCATCATGTGAATATGGTCACTGTCAGCAGACAGCAATTATATTTATATTTCAACAAACCACATTGTCCCCTATTTAAGCCATGGACCAGTCCCTATTAGATACATTGGCTCCTGAACAGCAAAAGCAAAATATATACACTTATAAATAATATACTTAATATGCGTCTCCTCATGAGGAACAAATGTGTCACTTTCACTTGTGACTTTTAGATATCCCACTATTTTGAATGATATGAAAAACTGTTCAAATCGATCTACTCCTGGGATTTTTGAGCAATGTGCATGAAACTTTCTACACATGAACTTTGGACCAATACCTAAAGTTTTGTTTTAAGTTAAAAAATTAAGCTTTTATGAGCCAATGAAAATTGCAGTTTTATGAAAAGTATTCTTCTGCCCCTAACACATAAATGCAGAGTCATATTTTTATGAAACTTTGCAGTATGGTAGAGGGTCATTCCAAATATCACTGAAACCAATCTTACTCCAATTTGCCAAATGGGTGCGCTATAGCAATCATTTGAAAATGTGTCGATGAAATGAAATTTGTCCCTGAGCAAGACTCTTAACCCCTAATTGCCTAATTGCTCACAGGCCCTCATTAGAAACAAGACCGCAAGGACTTTCATGAACAGACCTGTTAAAGGAATTATCCTTATGATAACAGAATTTGTGACACGACTTCTGCAGTATAAGCAACACAATACAGAGATACATTACAATATCCAAAATCCTTCAGCCCTCTGCTCAGCTGTTCAGAATGGTCATTTGTTAATTGCATGGGCTGCTTTGTCTCAAGTTCAATCTATTCTGTTTCTATGGCTTATTATGCGTATTGTATTGCCGTTTGCATATTGCCTATTCTATTTAATTCCTTAGCCCCTAGTGATGAGCGGGCCGACCCGTAACCCGCGGGACAACCCGTGGCGTGGGTGGTAGAGTCAGGATTTCAGAGGCAATTATGCGGGCTGCGGGTGAGCGGGTCAGCCGCTCTCACACGCAAAAAATAATTAAAAAATAACATGCTCTTGTTTTGTCTTTATTCCTAATAAGAATAATAACAATAAAACAGTTTGAATACACTTGGGGTGTATACTTGAAGATTATTTTCTAACCTTCATGATTTTACAGTATTATAGGTACAACCATAGAGCCATAGATATTAAAAACATAAATATTTTAGGTGCAGTAAAGTTCACAAACTCATGGATATGTCCTCATGATACAACACGCATGTCACTCAGCACTCCATGGGCACAACTAGTGGCGGCTCCACCATATATGGCAGCAGAGACAGCACAATACTATGCCAGCCTTTCTGCCTCGTCTTTGGGCATCCCAAGTTGTCGAAACTGTCCTAGGCTGGATCACCGGAGGAAACAAAGTTCAGTTAGTCTTGCACTGCTGCTTGGTGTTAAAGCTCTCTCTGTAGTTGTTCTCATGGACCTGGAAGTCCACCCAATGATATTCCGACAGTGGATGGACATACCGCTGGAAGGCCGCCGTGTCTATTGGTAAATGGTAAATGGTGCATTTACAGTATATAGTGCATTTGTCCAAGGCGCTTTACAATGATTGTGCATTACATCACACACACATGACGGAGGAGACCATGCAAGGCACCAACCTGCTCATCGGGAGCAATTAGGGGTTCAGTGACTTGCTCAAGGACACAACGCTGTCGCTCTACCTCCTGAGCCACTGCCGAGCCATTGCATCTCTTCCCGGTAGCTGCTCACACTCACGGGAGGGGCCGTCAGGTAGCGTCGGCTATATTCCACCGGTGAGTAGTGCCTTCTTGTATGCAAGCTACTCTCGCAAAGCTTGAACACTATTCCACAATCTCCGAATGCTATATAGAGTCTGGAACTACACCTCCCGAAATCCGAGAGAGGATGCTGGCACTTCTGTTCACGAAAATATATGTTGTGTATATATATATATATATATATATATATATATATATATATATATATATATATGTCTTTACATTAAAAAAATCTGCTTAGCATCAAGCTATACAACCTTAAAGTAATACTAGGTAACTTTTTCAATAAAAATTAAGTTAAATTGTAATTCTTTTGTGAGTGGCAAATGTTTCACAACACCCACTCCATGAATTTCACCCCCGAAAGCCTTTTATTTATATATTTTCTATTGAACGGTGTCGGGGGGGGACTTTCCCGCCAAAATGACGTCATCTGGCCGGAAAACGGAAGCGGAAATGCACCGGTTTCCCGTTTGGCCAGGAACTACCGCACCGGTTTCCTGTTTGGCCAGGAACTACCGCGCTAATAACAAAAAGGAAAGTCACACTGATTTTAAGAGATTGTATGATTTGAAGATCGAAAAACAACAGAAAAAGAAAACACAGCTCACGGTAACTAAAGCTCCACTGGCTAAGAGAAACGATCCACAGATCGTATAAAACAATTAAAAGAACGCTTTTTGAAACGCTTCCGTCTTCCGGTGAAAACAAATGGAATTCTGGGTAACAGAGGAATAAACGAACGGCCTGCAGTGACGGTAATGACCAGCAGAGGCTGCTAAAAAAAAGTTATTTGTGGACCTGCATTGTATAACTTTAAATGATTTAGATTTATATTAGGATAAATTTGCGCCACTGTAAAGGCAAAACGGAAGTGGGGGGGGGGGGTCACATCCGCTTTATATTTTAATCATGATCAGAGCTTCCGAGTCCCAGACTGTATGACCGGAAACATTTGAAAATTGTGGGAGGCAACAGTCTGGCCACGCGAGACTGCAAGCTACATAGTCCACAGAAGTTGCAAATGCATCCATTGCATCTACTACGTTGACGATGGTAGTTACAACAGACACACACACACACACACACACACACACACACACACACACACACACACACACACACACACACACACACACACACACACACACACACACACACACACACACACACACACACACACACACTCACACACAGGCACCTGACACTTTACATACTAAGTTTGCGAACACAAACATATGCACACATTAATATATGCAAATATATACTTATATGTGTATAATAATAATACATTATTTATTTTTATTGTTGCCACAATGTTGAAGAACCAAAAAACCAAAGACTTTTACTCAGCTGTACCCAGATGTCAAAATAAAAATCTTGAATCTTGAATCAAGGGAATGCTTG